>NW_020653614.1:541992-589248 GCF_003589595.1 Hyposmocoma kahamanoa | reverse complement strand
TCGTAAAAAAAACAAGTGATCCGGCTGGAGGGACCACATGTGCAGCATCCTAACCAAAACCTCTGACATGAGCAGACGACTCCTCTTGACTATAATTTGTACAGACGACTGCGACTTGGAGTTGATAAGCACGTGTGCCTGTATGCATCCTTACCCTTCAAAACCGAATTGGCAGCAGAAATAGGTATCGTGGCAATATTTCTCTGCACCTGGATCCTCACGTCGAAGTCACCCCTTTACGCCCGAATGGTTTTAACATGGAAATGGAGATGATTGCCTCTAGATTTAATTGTCCTATCCAGACGCGTTGGACGAAACTAGTCATAGGAATTGTATAATATTTAATATGTAATTAAATTGCAAATAATTTAATTTGCAAAAGTTCATTCTGTAGTAATTTATACTTGTTTAAAGTTATTTTTTATTTTTTTTTATAAAAAATAGGTGCGCCTTTGTTCACCATCTCACCTGATGGAAAGTGATGGTAAGGTGGACGATGTAGCATGCACACTTAAATAATGCCTATTCACTCTCGCCTTGAAAAGGTTCAGGTTATTATTTATTTATTATTATAGGCATTCGGGTAATAAATCCGCAGGTAGGGAATTCTATTCTCTAGCCGCTCGCCATATAAATGTGGAAGCAAAACGCTTCGTGGCTCTTCCATCTTCCATCTGGGAATATCCACAACATAGAGGTGGAATCCCAGCCCACGTCTAAATGTGATTTTGTGTTAATTAAATTTGTGAAATTTCTTTCTAGAATAATTTAACTGTATTTAAATTATTATTGAGTTATTAATTTTTAAGTGACATTGTAACTAACGCTATGGGTCTAAGTGACTTGAAACAAATTAGTTATTATTAAGATTTACCATGACGCAGGCGAAAGGGCATTAGTGGTCACATTGCGTTATGGTAATATAAAGTAGAAATGATTGAGTCTAGTCAGACGACTGGTTTTTTAAAAATAAAATATAAGTGCGTATTTACCCTCCATCTCACCTGACGAAAAGTGACGATGAGGTCGATGATGGAGCATGTACACCTAAATAATGCCTATTCACTCTCGCCTTGTAAAGGCCCAAGTTATAACGTTCAGGGAACAAGTCTGCAGGCCTAGTCCCTCGGTGATGGATTCGCCTCCACTAATTCTGAGACACCTTTAAGCCTCTTGGCACGCTTATCAATTGAATCCATCCCAAAGGTGGCAGCAGTACTCCATGCACGACCGGACTTGTGCTTGTTACAGTTCAAGCAACTGTCCCGGTGTAAAGTAACGCCTCACCCTGGAAAGGATGCCAAGCTTCTGCCGTAGTTCAAATTGGACGACAGGTCTATTCCAAGTAGCTGGAGACAGTCGGTTATATTTTGGTTGAGAAACCTATATTTATTATTTGGCACGTGCGCCTTTATGCCGATTTACGGTGTATCATAATTGCTTTGTTTGTACTAAGACGTGCTTGAATGTAGGAAGAGGGTTTGACATTCTGCCACATCTGGTGGCTGCTACAGAACTCTTTCACAAGGACGTCTATTGTTACTAAATGTGCTATACATATCTCAGACAAACAATAATAAGTACATATGTACACATAGACAATACAGAGGGCATGAAACGCACGCTGGCATTTGACCAACAGTCATCTGCGGTGATCGACCGACAAGGCAGACATCCAAATTTAGCAACAATTAAACTGATTAACATTTAATTACCATTATAAGATTCTCATGCATAATGGCACCAGGGATCATCCAGGTTACGTCCATAAGGGTTAGTTATGTTTTTATTGATAGTGTACAGGTAAGGTAAAAAGACAATAAAAACTTAAAAACTAGAAAGTAAAAGTAGGATTTTTAAATTATATGAATAAAATTGGGTCCCCGCGGCAAGGTGCCCAAGATACGTTGGACAAGACAGCTGCCCTTGGGTTTCCCAGACAGTCAATTAATTTTTTGGATAAAATTTTGTACAGATGAAAGGCACTGGAACCCCACGGGCCAAGGGTATCGATTCCAAAAGTTGTAAATAGGTAGTCGGAGCCGAGATCCTGGTACTTTTATTCTTACCGCCAGCACAGCTGCGGAGCCAGCCCTATTGCTGGTGTGCTGGAGATGGGATGGGGCAAGTGTGTCGGCGCACGTGGCGTATGTGACGCCACTGGCCGGCCCATAATCCAACGGATGAGAGTCATTCTGTCCGGGCGTTTGCCATCAGTTCGTGCACGTTAACAGTGGCAAAGTTGAATATCCTATCAAATTCATACTATGACCTCACAAAAACAAGATTCTGTGCAGTTGACGTTGGTCATTAAAAAACCGTTCACCTTTCTTAGCCGACTTAAAAAACGGAGGATGGTCTCAATTTGATAGTTTTTTAAATTTATGTATACAAAGATTGGATACTTAGAAAAAATTCCTTCGATCTTCTACCAATATATACATAACGTACATATAACGGCGATATCGTTATTTACCATCCTTATAAACAAACTGTTTTTGTACAACAATACTCCAGAGCGAAACAAATAATACGCCCTTGTCACAAACAACGCATTTGCAGGAAACGAATGAACAAAAAATGCAAAAAAAACACTCACTATTTTATCGAGTTCTTAGGTTTTCGCGATTGTTATACATAGGAATGAAACTATTTTTCCGGATTTAAATCGCGTATATTTGTTTTTTCAAACCTTTACATGGGACCTGTAAAGGGCCCGAAACGTCGGTTTGTTTGAAAAAACAAATATACGCGATTTAAATCCGGAAAAATAGTTTCATTCCTACTCACTATTTTATTGTAGTAATCGATACGATCTCCATTACTCCAGTAAACATTAGTCTTGCAATTAAAGACGCCGTTATAGTACAATTGATTTTTTCCACCCTGTATAGATGACATTGTTAACATTGAATTCCAGAATCTATTACGATTTTTTTATGATACTAAGGACGGGACGGAAACAAGTCGTGCCCCTAATAGTAACATTTTCTTTAACCAGACCTTTCAATCGTAAAGATCTGAGGGGCAGTGCCACTGCGCCCGTTACCCTGAGACATAAGTTGAACACTGTAATGCTCGCATAACTGCTTGGCAGCAGATGCAGAAGTCAAAGTCAAAGTCAAAGATTATTTATTCCATAGGTAATAGTACATTATGATACAAGTGTGCTAAGTTGGTCATTACACACGAGGCGTTATTACTCGCGCGAGCCGCAGGCGAGCGCGATAAGAAAGCCGAGAGTGTAATGATCAAAGCACACGTGTTTCATACGACGTTTTTCAACACATTTGCGAGGAAAATGAAACAAACTTGAGTAAAATGGAAATGAAAAATAGCTTTATTTGGCATTAATTAAAAGTTTCATATGCAGCCATGTATTTTTCTCTGGATTTCGAAGGTAATAAACTGTCACTTGCGTTTTGTGCCTCTGTGAGGATTTCGGGCGGTGTTAAATCCATCAAAATGTTTTCTTCCGTGCTTGAGCAGGACATTTTAAACACCTAGGTAATTATCTAACACACAGCGTATATAAATGTTTCGAACGTATCAATGGAAATTGGCGCGCAGAGTTATTTTTTCTGCGCCTGGCGCCGCGGCGCGGATATGCGCGCGCAGGTGCTTCGGCAATAATGAGACTTAGGTGAAATTCCTAAACAGCCAATGCGAAATAATATAAATATGTCCTTATTTCACTCAAATTCGTGTAAAATATTATCCAAAATAAGTAATTTTATTCAATTAAAGTTTTATAGGTGTATATTGTGTATGTTTTTCTATATTTATCACATCAAATAAGAAATATAAATTTATTAATATTATATTATTTGTAAGGTAAGACTACACAACCGTATTAAACAGAAATAAAAAAAAAAAACTGTGACCCTGTTTGTTTGGGATTACTGTCATTGTAATTTGAATCTTATAATATGTAGGTTAGAGCTGTTTTTTTAATAGACCAAGTTAATTTCAAAGACATAACCCGGATAATTTAAGAATGCATAGTTTTAATACATAGGCCTTGTTGTGAGATACATCTTAATCCGGTTAAGCCTATACTTATTACACACACGTTTTGTAATATAATTACAAACGCGTGTTCAATAGCTAGGTTTATGAGCCTAAAAGCGATACAATAAGAAGCCCGTTACGAGCAAATGTGTTGAAAAATAAATTTACACTTGAAATCGTCACATTTAAGCTACTGCTCGTTCACTACGCTGACCTCCCTGAGAAGAACGAGCAAGAAACTCTAGGGATTGCTCTTTTCAAATAAACTTAAATGCTATGGAATACACTTTGAATCAAATTTATGTGGATTCTGGAGCCATGTCGTCTTTCCATACATCTTTATCTAACACGTAGTCTTCAATTTTGTAATATGATTTTTCGATCAAAATATTTTTAATGTAGTTTTTAAACTTAGGAAATGATAAACTTAATATATGCTCCGGAATCTTATTGTAAAAACGTATACAGTTCCCCATAAAAGAGTTGTTTGCCTTCGTTAAACGAAATCGTGGTACCATGAGTTTGGACTTAGCTCTAAGGTTAATATTATGGATATCTTCTCTCTTATTGAAATTATGTATATTTTTACGGGCATATAAAATATTTGAGTACATGTACTGTGATGCTACAGTCATGATACCAGTCTCCTTAAACTTTTCTCTGAGAGAAACCCGAGAGCCTAGACGGTACACAGGACGAATCGCTCGTTTTTGCAATACAAATATGTAATGTGGCATATCTTCCTTGGAAGAACTCTTTCACTAACACTGAAAACTAACTAATAACTTCTCAGAAGCATGGTTTATTGTTCTAAATAACTATTGCCAAGAAAATTTGTGTCATACATTGTGGATATGCCGGAAAACGGAGAAAGGACAATGTGACCGTAAAAACTAGTTGTTGTTACAGGTAGAGCGTGGTGACCGGGCCAATGTTTCAATTTGCTTTTTTATTCTAGCCAACATACTGTCTATGTGTCGATAATAAGAATTGACAGAGATTAAATAAAATATGATGTCAAAGTCAAATCAATAATATTTGCGTGCAGGCTAACTTGACTATAAAGCCCCGAAATAATAAATAACAAAATATATATCGCAGGTGCCGTGGACACACACATAGACTATTTTCCGTTTTTTTATCTTTTTTTGTAGTCTTTGGAATAAAATAGCAGCAGTAGAGCTGCCACCTACTTATATCTGTCACCAAGCACCAGTATGAGCATTACTGCTTTGCGGTTTTGTCCGGTGACAGTGCCCCTCAGATCTTTACGATTTAAAGCTCTGAGTGGCACTGCAACTGTTATGGACAGGCGTGTAGCTTACCATCAGCCACACGACTTGTTCGTTCCGTCACTTGATATTATAAAAAACAAGTATAAACATTTTTGTTTAGGCAAATTTTGAAATATTTGAGACAACAAATTAGGGCCACAATTGTGTTAACATCCCTTAGCTCACGTTAGTATTTTGAGTGAGTTTTATCGTCAAAGAACAATCAAATTTCTTAGATATCATCCTTAAAATACTGTAGCTGCTGTCCCACACTCTGTTTATAAGCGAGGTCGGTTTTTTTGCGCCACGCTGCGTTGAAGCACTGCAAAATCGTATGTGTCCCAGTGACAGCTGTCAGGAAGACAAACCATGATATCGTGACATGACCGACATGACGGTCGACGTCATGTTTATGATGACAGCTCGACCACAATAAAGAAAAATTGCAAGCTTTCTGTTGTAAGCTGCGGAAGTGACGCGTTAGGACTTTGACGCAATCTGGCAGTCGCCAACGTCCAAGTGTGTGCATAGGTTTTCAGACGCGGAATGTCTGATCATCGAGTGTATAACCAGAAATAGAGAAGAAATAAGGACCATCCATCCCTGGCAACTCATCAAATGGGCCTTATATCACTTTTAAATATCAACTCTCGTTTGCTCTGAAATCACAAAGTAGAAAGCTGAAATAGCGCCAGCAACTAACCTGTGTGTTCGTCTCCGTATATACCAAAAATATTCTGTATTTATTGTAATAAAGATAACATCGCTAACAATGGGTGTTGTTCCATTCGGTGGTGTGGGAAAAACAGCAAAACATCGAATTACAAAACAAACGGAGTCACATTTCATCGGTAATTAGATATTAAATATGTAATTTTGCAATTTTCGTCCATTATTGCGAAGCTCAAGTTAAACTGGTCGATTTGAAGTGAAATCGCAGTTGTCACCGTAATTATTTTTCAGAATAGTTTTCCAACAAATTAAACGTCATTTCGTCTCTATTTCTGGTCATATACTCGATGTGCCTGATGGACAGTATCTGCGACAAACTGTAACTGGTAGAATTATCTTTCCCATGTGGCAATGCTTCATAAAGTAAAAAAAATATATATCTTCCAACACTATAAGGACTTTTCTTTCTTACTAACAAATTACTCGTTGTCTGAAATAAAATAATTTTCATTTTCATTTTTTTTTTTAATAAGGGCTCATTCCCATTATGTCGTGACGACAGATAGTGATGCAGCTTAAAGTGTCGTGACTTGTATATTTAAATGAAGTTGTTCATAAATAGAACAACACGATTAACTATCGTTCACGACTTTTTTGACCTTGCGTCGACAGACTGTAGTGACAATGGGAGGAGCTAGAACGACAGCCGTCAGACGATAAAAATGTGACGACAGTTTTAATTTCTAGTATTTTTATTGTACCTTACCTGCATATTTTAACTTATTGTCTCATAA
Source organism: Hyposmocoma kahamanoa (assembly GCF_003589595.1). NCBI lineage: Eukaryota > Metazoa > Arthropoda > Insecta > Lepidoptera > Cosmopterigidae > Hyposmocoma > Hyposmocoma kahamanoa. The sequence continues at coordinate 582,497 of NW_020653614.1, read as the reverse complement.
ATATATACTTTCAAGACTTAGCTGTTAAACTATTTAAATGTCACTATAATCGACCTCAAAAATTTCATTGAGATCGTTTACCGGAAAATGCGCGAACCCGGACTCATCCCCTAAGGGTGGCAAACTAGGTTGTGTTACTTAGGGCCGTATTCCAGAACTCTACTCAATGCTCAAGTCAGGATTTGAGTATGGTTTAAAGCACTCGAAATCATACTCAAGTCCCTGCCATTAGGGTCGTATTTCCAGTGCTTGTGTTTCCAGTGCAATCCTGACTCGAGCATTGAGTAGAGTTCTAGAATACGAGCCTTAAACTTGGTAATGAAATATTTTCTTCACATTGAAATGAGACTACAGAGGTACCGTCTTCGCAGCAAAAAAAGAATCATCATAAATATCGTATAATGGGTACATAAAAACGTATCTCCTATTCTGCAGCGATTGTTTTTATTTACGTTTTATTTATGCCCTCGACTTTAAGCCAGCCCTGAGTGGATTTAATTTTTAGCATAAGGAAGTGTCACAAAAAATACCTGGAGAATAAGCTTGGACAAACGCCCAGACGTTTTTGAGGTCGGCTGTGTTTTGTATACCAACAATTTCTTACAATTTACAGTTATTTAAAAGTCACTCTGAGAATCGTTGAGATTCGTCGTGCGTAGCGTCACCCCAGGGTTTAACCGACTTCAAAAAGGAGGAGATTCTGTATTAGACTGTATTTTTTTTGTGTAGGTATGTTAAGCAATTACTGCGGCATTTGTGAACCGCCTTTGATGATTCTTTCTTTGTTGGAAAGACGGTACTTCACTAGTGGTTCCTTTTAAGTTTGAGGAAATATTTCATCCTTAAGGGTGGCAAATTAGGGGATGAACAGTGTTTATTGGATTTCTTCCACGTTTTACATATTTATTTATTAGAGGCCGTGGGTTCGAGATGTACTATGAGCTTTTCAGTGAAGGACTACAACGTAATGAAACCTGAACGTCAAAGAATGTTCACAACACACGGAAAACGTCAAGTGCCCAACCCGCAATGGGCCAGCGCGGTGGACTACGACCTATGCCATCCCTTGAGAGGAGACCCATGCCCAGCAATGGGACGTATAAATGGGTTTATGATGGTGATGAATAGCTGATATGCATTTAATACCAGACTTATGGACAATTAACATAAATGCGTCCCCTGAATACCGTTTTACTGTTTTAAATAACCGGAAAGTACGCTAAACCGGATTCAACCCCTAGTTTGCCACCTTTAGAAATGGAATGTTTTCTTCAAGTTTAAATATTAATATACACTCTTTCTAGCAATCACGTCGAAGTCGAATTGGTTGGTATGGCTTACACACCGGTTTTCAAGGTGTCACCATCTCTGAGGTGCCGGAGTCGATCTCCGGTCGGGTCAATGTCGAAAACCAACTTTTCTATATTGTTTCGGATCTGGGTGTTTGTGGTACCGTCTCTAGCTACTTACTTTGGGATCAGAGCAACGTACGTGATATTGTCTTATATTTATTCAGTTACTTTATTATTATATTTATGGGACTCTGCCCAGCTGTGGAAGCGTTAATCTACGCGAAAGGTGCTGATGACGTGAATGATAAATGTGTACAGTAGTAAACAACAACTGTATATGATGTTAATTAGATTTGACAAGTCAAACCGACTCACGCGCAGCTAGCCACATGGAGAGTTTTGCCAAAGTTTATGACGAAGTTGTATGCATTTAAACACATCTTGTTTAGTTCTAGAATACGATTTGATTTATTTTCGCGAAGCAAGGGGCCTACGATAGGTTGTTAAGACGCATCTTCTAGTCTCCGATTAACTGTAATAATGGGTTCCTTTTGAACTTGGTCGTGGTCCAGCGAAATTATATTCTTTGTGTTGTGTTCAGTCAGCCAGTCACTCTAAGACATAGGTTGACAAGTCCCATGTGCCTGTAATTTAACCAGCACCCTTACCTTTCAAAATCGGAACGCAGTTATACTGACATTACTGCTTGGCGGCAGAAATAGGTAAGGTGGCAGTACTTCCCTGGAGGAACTCTTTAACTAAAGCAAGTTTTCATTATGAAGGAAGAATTTTCATCATTTTCGCTGTAAAAAAAGATTAAAAAATCTTTGGAGACGCGTTTACCATCCAGATTACGGAGGTGTGGAAGAGAATTGGATTTCAATTTCTTAGAAGAGAACCGTGCCCGGCCTCTTTGTTGTGTTTGTATTTACAATCTCGATTTGCGATGGCGAGCAGTTGCCAACTCGTCAATCGTTAACACGCAAGGCGCCTTGGACATTGATTGTCTTTGGTACTTGATGATGTGAAATATAGTACACTGTTGGGCACAGGGTGTTCAAGGCGACATTTTCACGATCGATGTATTCGTGAGTTTCCATGTCACAGAAATTACTACAATGTTACGTGACGGTTTCAAACATGTATTAATGGTCATAGGCGTTGAGAGGTCAGTGGAGAAGAAATCTAGTCTTATCGAGAGTCCATATTTAGTCATTTGGATTTAACACTTAAGGCAGTTTCCGATTGGGATTTAACGCTACCAAAACATAGGTGTGTTCTATTCTCCACAAAACGGACTCCCTTTGACCTGACTCTGACTTTTCGTGATATATCCATACCGATAGCCGACCGTCTCTAGCCATTTGGAATGTACCTGTCGTCCAATTTGAATTTCGGAAGATGCTTTGGATCCATGGCCGAAAATACAACCAGGAAACTTGGCATCCTTTCCAAAGTGTGGCGTTATCTCACACCGGAACAGTTGCTTTATAGCTGTACCAAGCACAAGTCCGGTTGTGTATGGAGTACTGCTGCCATCTATGGGACGGCGCTGCTAAATTCTAACTGACCGCCTTGGATTCAGTTGAAAAGCGTGTCAGGAGGCTTCTAGATGACTCGGATTTAGTAGAGACGAAGCTGCAGAGCCTTGAACATCGCCGTTGTTCTAGTTGCCGGCTTATCGGCATTCTACAAAATGTATCACGGAGAGTGTGGTATGGATTTGCATGATTTAATTTCGCTTTCCTTCTTCCATTATCGGAGGACAAGACGTAGGCGTGAGACGTGGGGTTCTACCCCTATGTTGTGGATATTCCCAGGATTCTAACGACTCGTTTCGTTTCCACATTTATATGGCGAGCGGCTCGATAGTGAAATTCCCTGCCTGCGGACTTGTTCCCCGAACGCTGTAACTTGGACCTTATCAAGGCGAGAGTGAATAGGTAATCTCATAGTCTATTCTGTTGTGTATTAATTTTATGATTTCATTGTTGACATAACTCAGGTAATGAACTGAAATAGGCTGAGGTAACCCATTGGCCACGAGTCTGCTTCTGCTTCTAAAAAGGGTTCAAGGTCACCACCTGATTCGTTTTTTTAATGAGACCAAGTGGCGGGACGAATAAGTCAACCACCTGGTGGTAAGTGCCACGCCTGTCCATAACAGTTGCAGTACCCACCACTCAGTGATTTCAATCGCAAAGATCTGAGGGGCATTGCCACTGCGCCCGTCACCCTGAGACGTAAGTTGACAAGTCCCATGTGCCTGTAATTTTACTAGCACCCTAATCCTTCAAAACAGGAACGCAGTAATGCTGACATTACTGCTTGGCGGCAGAAATAGGTAAGATGGCAGTACTTCTCTGGACGAATTCTTTCACAAGGAGCTCTACTCGTAGATACTGAATTGGGGAAAAAGCTTACGAATTTTCTTCCTCGAGTGCAGATTATATCACGATATCTTTCATACTAGTAGATGTTCAAGACTGTGAATAAGAAGAAAGTAGGTATTTTCTTTCGTTTGGAATGTTTCTCAGTTTCTAAATAAAAGTGGCTGAAAACAAAATACATTTGGGAGCAATGAATCCGGGCGACTATAAACCTTAATATCTCGCAAACTAATGATGCTGTCTTATTCAAATAAAAAGTATTTTATAGATCATTTAATTCTACTCCAATAACATTTATAAAACTTCTTGATGCTATAAAGTAATGCCCTCTGAAATGCGAAAAACAAAATATATATATTTCGAGCATTTAGCTTTATGTTTATAAGATGTGGTGTTTAGTATTCATTATTATAGTTCAATGTAAGGATAGTTTAAAAATTATTTAATTAAGATAATATGCAGGTAAGGTAAAAAAGACAATAAAAACCTAAATACTACAAGTAAAACTAGGATTTTTAAATTATATGGATAAAATTGGGTCCCCACGGCAGGTGCCCAAGATGCTGGCAGCGTTCCCCCTTTGCATTCCCATGCTAATGCGTTGGGCAGTGTAGCTACCGACCCTTGGGTTTCCCAGACAGTCTATTAATTTTTTCGATAAAATTTTGTACAGATGAAGGGCACTGGGACCCCAGGGGCCAAGGGTTTTGACTCCAATGGGTGTAAATAGGTAGTCGAACCCGAGATCCAGGTACTTATTACTTTTTATTCTTTCCGCCAGCTCAGCTGCGGAGCCAGCCCTCTTGCTGGTGTGCTGGAGATGGCAAGTGTGTCGGCACATGTGGCGTCCCACACCAGTGCCCGGCCCATACTCCAAGGGATGAGAGTCATTCCGTCCGTGGTGACCCAGAGAGACACCGATGAGGGGAGCAAACTGGGTACACCACGGCGGAGGCCTGCAACTATGCGAATGGTCTCGGCGCTCACGAAGGTTCCAACCTGAACGCCTCTTCCAGACGCGCTCGGTCTATTAAGGTGCAATGATTCATTAAGTTATTTAAAGTCTTTTTGCACAACACGGACTCCTATTAATTTTTAACGTGCTAATCGTGTCGCTCACAATGCTAGAATATGAGCGGAGTCAGAGTGACACTGCAAGGACAGTCTGTGTATCATTGTCAACAGTGTTATTCATTTTGGTAAATCTCACACTAAGAATTAAACATTAAATTATGGTTCATATGGGTTGAGTTGACTATTGCCTGAAAAAATGCTGCGGAATTTCGATTACAGAGCTCCTTGTGTAAGAATTCGTCCAGGGAAATACCGCCACCATCCTATTGCTGCCGCCATGCAGTCTCTATTCGACTGTTTCTTTTTTTTGTATATATGTTACGCGATTAATTGGGGTCGATTTTTATTTAATAAGTACGTTGGTGAAATTACATGCACATGGGATTTGTAAACTTTTGTCTCAGGGTGACGGGCGCAATGTATCTTTGCGAGTTAAAGCTCTGAGTGACCGCTTACCACTAATCAGGTGCACGATTTCTTTGTCCCGTCATCTCAGTACAGAGTACTAAAAAAACCTACCTCAAAAGTACGTGGAATTACATATAATTACCAAATTTTATTGAAATCGGTTACCGGAAAGTACGCAAACCCGGATTCATCTTCGATTCGGGACTTGACACAGGAGATAATAAAAATAGGTTCTCACTACTCAAAGTATATTGAGAGGGAAAAACGCCTTGAATTGGAGAATAGCAAAATCAACCATTAAAATAATTGCTGCTTATAATAAAATTTAGGCGCTATTTATAAAAATGAATCTTCATGCGTGAACAGCCATCCTTAGAGGTGGTTAACTTTCTTCAAAATGAAATGGAACCACTATGGAGGTACGCTCTTTCCAACAAAAAAAGAATCATGAAAATCGGTTCAGAAATACCGGAGTTATCGCGTAACATACATACAAAAAAAACATACAGTCGAGAAAATTTTAACAGGTACCTTAGTCCAAACTTCACAGCCATTTAACTGCCTCCGTGGCCGAACGGTTACAATGTCGGACTGTCACGCAGAAGTCACAGGTTTGTATGGCCTACATTTATTTCTTTCGTGAGTTTGGGTGTAATTTGTGGTTGTCTATGTGTGTGTTCCATGGCACCCGCGGTACAGGGTTTCCCCAGTACGGGGCTATGTTGAGTGTACGCGCTATTATTATTATTTAAAAGCAATCAATTTAAACAATATTTCACTAAGGCGAGTTTGCAATCATGCGTACATAAACGGTATACTGAAATACTTGAATTGAAATAACCTCCTAGGGAAAAGAAAAATTTCTGTGTAGAACTGTACTTAGCCTATTAGCTCTACTGCTACTAAAAATTGTAAGCAGGAAGTAGTTAATTTACCCACTTACAACATTCAGAAAGTGATAAATTTTATTAGAAATAAAACACAGAACTTTTTATTGGTTACAATAATCATGTGACCACATTGGCCCGGCACACGGTTGGCCGACTTTGTGTGCCAGATACTCCTCGGTTTATATTACGCTATTTTCGAGATGTTTTGGTGTTTTTAAGTAGAATCAGTGGTCTTCACAAAGACACAAATTCATTTAAAGAGCAATGTATACGCTTCTATAATAAGAATCTTTATACTAAAGGCAGCTGTTGGATCACAAAAATCCGGTAGTGACCGGTTTAGCTCTTGCAAGTAGTCTCGATCTGTGATGTTTGAAATAAATATAGTAAATGATAAATAACCCCTAGAGATTGTTGCTCATTCTTCTCAGGGGACTCTGCCTTACAAATGAGCAATAGAGTCTAATCAATACGACATTTCAAGCGTAATTTACTTACCTATGAAATAAAGATTATTTTGAGTTTAAGTTTAAGCTGCTAGTTCACAAAGCCATTCATTTACTTAAGTACGTGCACAGAATGATGTTGTTGTAGGTATTCTACGTCAATGATCGTATGGTATTCCGCACAATGCGTCGCCCACGCATGCTCTGGCTAATTTTACACTTACGTAAATAAAACGCAGTGAGGGAAACCGATTGGATAACTCGAGTATATTAAATGTTTGCTAACAAATACATTAACTATTGTTCGATTGAAATATCGTCGATTGATCGTGGGAAGCTTTTCATTATATCGTTTATTTAAAAAAAATACAATATGTACTCTGATTTAAATCAGGGTCAATTAAAGTTGCATCGAATATACGGTTACTTATTTATTTAGTAAGGTTTAGAATAATAACGCATAGAAACCTAGCCCGCACACGCTAAGTGAGGCAAATTGAAGCGCTCCCAAAGGGCCTACACGAGCGGGCGGGCCGTCAGTGCTCAAGGTCAACTTGCACCGCGAACAGCTCCAGAATTTTAGCAAAAAATGACGAAATGTGCTGTAAATGAATGTAAAAATACGTCAGACAAACATAAAATAGATACTAACATCACATTCCCCAAGGAAGTAACGCGTTTCAACTTGTATTTTTATATAAATATTCACTAAAACCGAAAATTAACCTACTACTAAAACTAGCCTACATGAATTTGATTTTTGCCTCACTTGGGACAGTTCGTTTGATATGAAACTATCATTCTATGCATTATTATTCTAAGTAGTAAGGCTTAGCACCTAAATACATACAGATACGTTAAATATTTATAAAACCGAAACATTTAAAGCTAGTACTGTGCTTGCATTTAAATTAAAACTAGGCACGAGAGTATGATTAGTCAGTCTATACATATATGACTAAATTCAAGCAAATTAACATTCAACAATTTGTATACTTTCAAACAGATAAAACTAAGCAAAAATTAGGCAATAATTAAAATAGATAGGTAGCTAGATACCTCGCTCAAGACTGTTAACTTCACAAGTAAAATCTTTTTGGATTACATTTCTGAAGCCGTGACATTTATCACTAAAAATATCCAATTCACAATTTTGAAAAATTTCATTGTATTTTCTCATAGTGGAGTAAAGTGGAGACATGCTACCATAATTGGTTTTCCTCAGTTCAATAGCAAAAGGTTTGTAATTATGCAGCCCGGCTGGCATTGCAGGTATTTTTAAGTTTATTTGAGACAGAAGGGACGGACAATCTATATCCTGATTTAGTAATTTAAACATTGACTTACAAATAAATGGACGACGGGTCTAATACAAAAACCACGAAAAAAATGTCCCAAGTCAACCTATTTAAACGTAGTGACACGTAAAGGAATATGAAAAAGCTAAAACGTTGAATTTAAATTGTAATGTCATCGCAGTACTGTCTAATTTTGCTTGCTTCGCTGTCAGTCGAACAAACGAAGACTAAAGCGTGAATGGCGCTCTGTATACGATTTTAACGCCCTATAAGTTCGGACACTTTTTAGCGCGGACCCGACGTCCATATAATTGTAAGTCAATGAATTTAAACAAAAAAGTTAGGGCCAGTTGCTCCTTCCTATGTTTTAATGATAATATATTAAAATGAGTTAACCTTACACTTTGACAAAAATATTATTTTGATATGACGGATTACAAACAACACTGCAATAATCCACATGGCAGCGCACCAAAGCATTGTAAAATATTTTCAAAGCATAAATCGATTTCAATTCCTTGGTGTTTCTCAATATAAAGGCTAACAGTCTTATACACTTGTTTACTATGTAATTTATAAGAGACGTAAATCACATTTACATTCGGTATTCGGCACATTCGGCCGAATATTGAATATTATTCGGTCGAATACAAACCAGGAGGACGAAATAAGAAAAAACACAGTAAATTATCATGTAACGTTTATAAATGCCGAACTTTTTATAATTTCATTTTAAAACAATATGGTTTGATGTATTATCAAACCCTTTTATGCAACAAATTGACTAAAAACATCGTGCCCAGTAGACTGGCAGCATTTCCCCGTTGAATAGCTAACTTATTCTTGGCGGAAATAACTGCCAACTTAGTGATCACCGGAGGCTTCTACGAGGCGATCTGACAGCTCGTTCGCTAGAAGTTTCACCTATGGCCCCCAGGGACCCAGGGCTTCAACTGAAAAAAGCTGTAGCACTGAGCAAGGTTGGCGTATTTGCGCCTTTTGCGGTTCTTGGCCGCCCACGCTTGCAAGGATATTGGATGGGGCTACTGCGTCCAATTGCTTACAAACACTTTTTATAAATATTAATACAAAGATCGAACACTCAGAAAAAATTCCTTCGATCCGGCCGGATTCGAATCGACGTCTTCTAGCTTACCGTGCCAGACGCTATACCAACTAAGCCACGGAACGAACCAGCGAACCTCACGAATTTTTCTATGTGCTTGCGTCGTGTCTTTGTATTTGGTTTTTCAACGACTTTTTAGTCGTAGCGCCATCTATGAGAAATCTATGAAAGATTTATCACCCAGTTAATACCTTTACAGTTACCAGTCCTGGCGAGAGATGTCGCTATTCGCTGTATTTTAAATTTTTATTGAATTGATATTCAATTATTTTTTGTGAAATTACTCCACTAGTTTGTTATAATTATCAAAGTCAAGTCAAAGTCAAAGATTATTTATTCCATAGGTAAAATAAATTTACACTTGAAAACGTCACATTTAAGCTACTGCTCGTTCACTACGCTGACCTCCCTGAGAAGAACGAGCAAGAAACTCTAGGGATTGCTCTTTTCAAATAAACTTAAATGCTATGGAATACACTTTGAATCAAATTTGTGTGGATTCTGGAGCCATGTCGTCTTTCCATACATCTTTATCTAACACGTAGTCTTCTTTCTCTAGTCTTCTTCACTTTTTAGTTACGCAATTCCACTACGTCTAGGGTGCATGTTTCCCTGGCACCCGCGATACAGGGTTTTTCTTACTGCAGGGCCATGAGAGCGTGCGTTATAATAAAAAAAATCCCAGTTCTGGTAATGGACAATGACTAGCCACCTTTTGTGTCTAAAAAGATGAAAGATTGTATATGCTTTGTGCATATTTTCGGTGTATTCCGTTTGAATCGCGGAAATACATTCAGAAATGACCTCACAGGTCTGCGTGGTTTGCACGAATGTGATTCACAATTTGGCACAGTCCTTTCGCCTACCTAATGATGACAATCGAAATTTTTATGCCCGTTAACTTTATTTACTTTCCTTAATCATAACGTTCCTGTACAAATATTAAACCTCAAGGGAAAAGCACTACAAAACACACAATAGTAATTGGATTCTGTTTTATTTCTATTTTTCACCAAACAGGCAACAAGGCGCCTACAACGATTGACCTACGTCTATGACCTACGGGTCGTATTCTAGAACTCTACTCAATGCCCAAGTCGGGATCTGAGTATGATTTCAAGCACTGCAAATACGACTGTAATGGCAGGGACTTGAGTATGATTTCGAGTGCTTTAAACTATACTCAAATCCTGACTTGAGCATTCTAGAATACGACCCTACAACTAACAAACCTTTTTCGTTCTCCCGCCCAAAATCGTACAATTTCTTTTCTAGCCGTGGCCTCTAGCGGCGTAATTAGTAATCACAAAATTAAAATAACAATTTCCAATTGCATTCTACGATTTTAGTGTTTATATAATAATGTTATATTATTTAGCTTCAATGTTTAATAATTGACGAATTAAATAATTATACTTGAATGTTATGACTATGACTAAAGCTTATTAGTAAAACGTGATGAAGCATCCGAAGGAACAACTCACAGCCTCAATTTTTTTTTTTTTTATTAAAAATGGACGTACTCTTGACCACTACCTAGCCCTAGAGCAAAGATGAGGTCTACGTTGGTACGAGCTCGCCCATAAGATGCCTATTCAATCGCACCTTGAAAATATTCGGGTTGTATGTACTCGGAAAAATAGACGCAGGCAGGGAATTCCAGTCACGGGCTGTGCGCATTATAAAAGATGACGAAAAGCGCTTAGTACGTCTTAAAGGAATATCAACCAGGTGAGGGTGATATCCCGCCGTTCGTCTAGATGTCCGATGGTAAAAGGGGGCGGAACCGGTTAAATAAATGTGACAAAAACTGTGAAATTATTCTCGATTTGTAATGTATTGCCAGTGCAAGAAAAATTCAAACTATTATTAGCTTTGGAGGAATACAGAAGGGATGAGTTTAAGAATTGTGCTGAACATTCTTATGTCACTAGATCTGTTAATAATAAAGAACATATTGTGCCTAGAACCGTAAATTACTTTGGTCAAATACTAGACATTATTTAATATCTGCATATATAATGATCTGAATGTTGACGAAGATAATTTATCAAATTAAATTTGTACTATTTATTCTGATATATCTATGTGAGTGTATTTTATGACTTACGATAGGTAAGGTAAACATATATATATAGGTTTATTGCTTATGATGAGAGTGTGTCTCCGCCAATACACTGCTCTGTAGTTTGACTTTGAATTTGTAGCCAAATGTACTTTTTTTGGAATAAACGATTTACTATTATTATTAACCATTTGTCATCTTTGCCAGAGCTTTAAATCACAAAGATCTGAAGTGGCACTGCCACTGCGCTCGACACCCTGAGACATAAGTTGACAAGTCCCATGTGCCTGTAATTTCACCAGCACCCTTACCCTTCAAAACCGGAACACAGTAACGCTGACATTACTGTTTGGCGGCAGAAATAGGGAAGATAAGAGGTACTTCCCTGGACGAACTCTTTCACAAGGAGCTTTTTTGCTGCTCAACAATAATTTGCCTACAGATGTAACATTATTTTTGCTACTATTTGTAAGATACTTGTATAACGAGATCACTCGCCAAGGGACTGTATCTATTATTGAATACACGATAAGATCTGAAGTCGTACGTCGCGTGCCAAAATTTTTCTTATTATTAATAACGCACACTTTTTGTTTCATGTTTGTTTATTTCATATCGTACACAAACCGCAAAAACAGTAAAACGGTCCACCTGGTGGTAAATGGCATCGAGTATATAACCAGAAATAATGACGAAATGTCATTTAATTGGTTTGAAAACTATTCTGTCATATTATTACGATGACAACTGCGCTCCACTGCAGCATTTGATGGGTATCGTCATTGACTTACAATTATATGGACGTCGGGTCCGCGCTAAAAAGTGTCCGCACTTGTAAGGCGCTAAAATCGTATACAGAGCGCCAAACTCCGCTTTAGTCTTCATTTGTTCGATTGACAGCGCGATACTGCGATGACATTACAATTTAAATTTCGAATAGGTTGACTTGGGACATTTTTTTCGTGGTTTTTGTATTAGACCCGTCGTCCATTTATTTGTAAGTCAATGGGTATCGTCAATTGTTTCAGTGCAAATCGACCAGTTTAAGTTGAGCTTTGCTATAATGTACGTAAATTTAAAAATTACATAATTTAATACTTAATTACCGATGAAATATGATTCCGTTTGTTTTGTAATCAGACGTTGTTGTGCTGTTGTCAAGTCCTGTATAGTGGCGTACTAAATGTCCCCATACTTCAATAAAACTTGGCAAATAGATGTTATTCCACGTACTTTTGAGGTCGGTTTTTTTAGTAATCTGTACTGAGATTATCTTGACCAAAATTTTAAAGTAAAAAACTTCATTGTCTTTCTTATATATATAATTAATATATAGGATAAGTTTTAATGGATAAAAGTGTCGCTTGGTATTATTAAAAAAAAGACTGCTGAAGATCGAACCCGGGACGTCAGAAATGCCGACACCATGAAAAGCAGTGTGCAAGCCACTTCCAAGAAGGTCGTCACAGAAAAACTTGTGTTGTCCCCAATCTGCATTAGGTTAGCGTACCTTTCTATGGCTTAAACCGTCCCTTTACAAAAGACCCATGCGGAACAGCGGGACGTGTAAAGGGTTAGGGTTTTGATACTCGTATGGAATTGAGAACTCAACTTTTCTAAAACTAGGTTAATACAGGTGTTTATTTTTGCCTCACTCTTACCTAATTCCTGCGGTAGAAATAGAGCACATGTCTGGAATGCAACGCTGCCTAATAAAACTAAAAATAAGTTAACTAGAGTTTTATTGTTTTGTTTTGAGGCACTGGCTACTGTCTTTAATTACCGATTAAGAAGTAGTCATTTAAAATTGATTCTAGATATTTTTTACCGATGTCAAGGCAGGGTCATTGTCTTTTTTGTGATACCACGTGATATGAGGAAAAGTTGAAATGTCTCAGGGTGATGGGCGCAGAGGACCCTAAGATCTTTGCGATTTAATGACTTCCCACTGACATGGACATTTCCCACTGAAAAAAATAATACCTATAAAAAATAAAATACGAAGATAAGATTATTGTGCAAGCCCAGAACTTGTTACGTTTATAAACAATAAACAACAACTAAAACATTTGGAGCACCTTTTTCTTCATTTCATTTAAATTACAAATTGTTGCTTTCGGAAGTAGCTAACTCCCCGTTGATTATTGTAAATTATCATCCGACCTAATACCGATACTTGATACCGATACCGATACTTTTGTACTCGATACTTGTCAGGTATTAGTACTCTTTGACACGCATCCTATCGTTTTCAGTTATTCCTACTTCGGACACTTCACGAGAGAGTATACGAGAAGGGCACTATAACCTGTGCGTGCACACGAACCTACTAAGTTCAGGTTCTGACCCCAGATTAGCCAGTGTACAGGGTTGTCATAGATTGTTACTGACTTCATCCGGTTCCCAAGAGGCTATAGCCCCGCGCATACCGCGACAGTTGCTTCAGCTGTACCAAGGACGAGTTCGGTCGTGTATTGAATACTGCTGCCATCAGTGAGATGGTTCTGCTAAATACCAACTGGCCACCTTGGATTTAGTTAAAAGCGTGTCAAGAGGCTTACCTAATGTGTGACTGTGAAGGGGCTTGTGGGTGACTCGGTTTAGTAGATGACTAGCTGCAAAGCCTTGACCACAGTCGTAAAGTTGCCAGCTTATCGCTGTTCTACAGGATATATCACGAAGAGAATCTGATGGAATGGGATAATTTAATGCCGCCTCTCCGTTTCCATCATGACGGACTAGACGTAGGCTGGAGTTGCACGCCTATATAGTCAACGAAGCGTTACGTTTCCACATTTTTATGGTAAACGGCTATTAAGTAGAATTCTTTGATTGCAGACTTATTCCCTGAACGCTATAACTAGAGCATTTCAAGGGCTTCATCGACGACCTCATCGTTATTTTTCATCAAGCGAGATGGAGGTCTTCCAAATCTTCATACAAACTCAGTCACGGCTAACTCATGTGACTTTAGTTAAATGAGATAGAAATTGCTCGTCTTGTCGCGCTCATATATTGTAATTTAAGATGTAGTATTTATGGCAAAATCAAAGTTACATGAGTTGTGTAGCAGCCAATTTCAATATACAAATAAATGTTTGATGGGTGGATGCAGTATGTAGAAAAAATACGATTCAGAGTTGTTATCCGTAACTCATGAATCTTAAGTTAACGGATATACGCCTGACATGGCAGTGTAATGTCGTAAACATTCATGACCTACGTTACGTGCACCCTGAGCAGCAATCGACTAGTACCTTACGCCGATTTGCAAAACATTTCATCACGATGGCAAACATGCTGCACATTATTACATTAATGTAGGTTTTAAATTTAGGAAATGATAATGTTAACATATTCACCGATATAATATCTTATTGTAAAAACGTGTACAGTTCCTCATAAAAGAATCGTTCACCTTTGGCACAATGAGTTTTGACTGGAGACGCACGCGGCGACAATAACTTCTGGTCTGGGCCACTTTCTTTTGGACAAAAGACGACGAGGGAAATTATAACCTATACTGTGACATGACAAGATGACTTCCCCTGGACATCTTACAGTTGCACAGACAGACCGTACACACATAATGACCCATTACTTATTAACACTACAAACAAAACAAGCAAGGTGTGTCTGTCGCATTGTGCCCGTGAAGTCTGTAGTGTCTGTCACATCTGTCATATGTGTCCACGTGATAATAACACTAGAACATATTACTGCGTATGTTACTGCGGTAAGAAAAAGGTTCATAAATCAGTTTAAAGGGCTACTCGACTGTCTTCAATGTGATCTATCGGCGAGTTATCGGCAATATAGAACGAAATGTGCTGTGTAAAAGAAAATTTTCGCTATTCTTACTAAGTATCATTCCCAAAAGTTCGGGTGCCGTAAAAGCAAGTTTAACAAGGTCAAACTATGAATATTATATAAATTACTCAAGATGTACCCCGTTGCTTCCTTCCTTCTCTGCATCATTACAACGCCTTGTGCGACACTTACACGAATAATATATAGGGTAAAATTAACTGGTAACAGGCCTTTGTACAAGTACCACCGCCATATTTACTTCTTTTTTTTATGATATCAAGTGAAGAGATGAGCAAGCCGTGGATCTGGTGGTAAGTAATACGCCTATCCATAAGACTTGCAGTGTGACTCACAGCTTTAAAGTATAAAGCTGAAAACTGCCTCTATAGCCCAACGGTTATTATACAGGTCTGCCACGCAAAGATTCCAGGTTCATACCAGGGCGGGAAGAAATGTTTGTATGGCCTACACTTACTTTTCCCGTGAGTTTGGGTGTAATTTGTGGTTGTCTATGGGTGTGTACTTATTTGTTTTTACAAGAAAAATATATATTGTCTTGAAAAAAAATGTGTGAATAAAGTAAAAGGAAGAATATATAAGACAATTTTTGGTTACGTTTTAACTGTCTGAGGAAATTCTTCCGATATTGAGAGAGTGTTGGTCTTGCAAAAGCGAGCAATACGAATTATCGCAGGTTTTATATATCACAAATGAATATATAAAATAATTACTGTAATTTCATTGTATATATACAGATCATTATTAGAGATACATGAAACCAAAAATGATATTGCGAAGATATCAGACATACATACATATAACACGCGAAGTAAACATAAACTAGTAATAAATAAAACCAGATTAGTAAAAACGTTAAAACAGGGCGTAAATATCAAAATTAATACATACAAGAAACTACCAGCTAGTGTATCTGACTTGGAAATGGCTACATTCAAGCAAACATTAAAACTTTACTTTGAAAAATCACGCTTTTTATAAAATCAACTTTGACTGAGACTTTACTAGTGTGTAGGTATATACCTGTATAATCTAAGTCTGTATTTTCTGTAATTTGACTTAGCTACAGGCAATGTACTGTGTTGACTTGGCGAATAAACCATTTTACTTTGACTTTGAATAAAAAATAAAAGAAATCCCAAACAGTGTCCATGGCACCCGCGATATAGGCGTACCCTAGTGCCAGATTATAAGTGTGTGCGTGATTATTATTACCTGAGTCATCTCGCAACATAAAGTCCCATGTGCCTGTAGTCTTACCACCATCGTTACCCTTCAAAACCGAGACGCAGTAAAGCTCACATTACTACGTACTTGGCGGCAGAAATACGTTCGATGGCACTACTTCCATGAGCTCCATCAACTTATCCAGACATCCAGACCTACGGAGTGATATCATCCCTAAGTAATATATTCCCTCCAGATGTATTAAGATATAGATAGATAGATAGATATATTTATTTGCAAGCATACACGGTAAGTAGATTACAATTATTACATTATATGTACAAATACAAAAGTTTAGCGTGTTGCGCCAGCAATTGGCATGCAAATATTATTGACTTTACACATGAAATTACATTAGAAAAAAAAATAAAATAATTAATCAGTTGAAATGATGAATACAAATAACAAAAACAAAATATAATAAAATAGGAACGCATGTCAATACAATTAAATTACAATTAAAACTTACATAGAGGGTCACAATCTTCAAAATTTATATGTCAAGAACTCATGCGTACTATAAAAACAATTTGTCACAAGCAAGTCAAACAGCAATTTCTTAAATCTAGGTGTAGGTAACATTTTCATATCGTCAGGTAATACATTAAGCGATTTTCGTCATCGAGCACATACAACCAGAGTACCCTTAAGGTGTGACTGAACAGGCATCTGGGCGAAATCGGTCGATCATAGACCCTATCTTTGTCCAAAGCTAGGTAGTAATTAAAAGTAAATCCATTTACTTAGTAAAAAAACTTCCCTGATGAACTCCTTTACATGCAGCCCATCATCATCCTATTTAAGAGCAAGGCTCTCGAGCTAACCTCCTCCACTCCCAAATAGGCAGCTTCTTGACCTCTTCATAGCTGCTACACTTTGATCTTTTTCTTTGTTTGTTCACTATACGCCATTGATCTTCCTCTCTTTCTTTTCTCTTCTGTAATCCCTCAATTATGCATGGAGCTCAACAGCAAATTATTTCCAAGTTTGTTTTGTTTGTTCTTAATTTGGTTTGCTTCAGAGACGGTCTCGTGTCCTCTATATTGCGACGTAGCTTGATTGTAATCGCTTTATAAATGTTTAATCCAGGAACACTAACGAATTAAATTTGTAATTTCTCTTGGTAACCGACCGTGACTTCTGCTTCCTGGCAGGCGGACAAATGTAGAAACGGATAACATTGTCCACGAATAAATTTGCAAGGTTAACTTTTACAGGTTCGAAGAACTTCGTGACATCTTTTAACACCTTTAGCAAGGTAGATCGCGTCTCATAAACAAGATTTAGTATTAGCAAAGTTTCTCGTGAGATGGATGGATTTCTTGGATGTACATCCAGGGAAATACTGCCACCATACCTTTTTCTGCAGCCAGGCAGTAATCCGTTTTGGTTTTAAGGGATAA
The DNA here is from genome assembly GCF_003589595.1 of Hyposmocoma kahamanoa. Taxonomy (NCBI): domain Eukaryota; kingdom Metazoa; phylum Arthropoda; class Insecta; order Lepidoptera; family Cosmopterigidae; genus Hyposmocoma; species Hyposmocoma kahamanoa. Next base: position 565,050 of record NW_020653614.1, on the reverse strand, counting down.
GAGTCATGGTGATAGTGCAGGCACATGGGACCTGTCAACTTTCTATCTCAGGGTGACGTGCGCAGTGACAGTGCTCCTCGAATTTTCGCAATTCAAAGCTTTGAGTATAATATACTCACGGGAGTTATAACTTTGAAAACTTTGCCTGTATACCTATAGAATCAAAGCCCCCAAACAGTTGGACTGATTTCAAAACGGTTTTGTTATTTGAAGGTGAGTTTAATTGGGATGATTCTTGTCTATATTTGATGAACATCTTTTCGGCTGTTGAATGTTCATCTGCTCCTTTCTCAGTAAGTGTAAGCTTGGCATCTTTTCCAAGATGAGGCGTTACTTTACACCGGGACAGTTGCTTCAGCTGTACCAAGCACAAGTCCGATCGTGCACGGAGTACTGCTGCCACCTTTGGGATGGCTCTGCTACATAACGACTGGCCACGTTGGACTCAATCGACAACCTTGCCAAAAAGCATAAAGTTGACTCGGAATTGTGGAGGCGAAGCTGCAGAACCTTGAACACCGCCGGATATATCACGGAGAGTGTGCGATGGAATTAGACGATTTAATTCCACCTTCCCCTTTCTATCACCGAGGAACTCTAGACGTAGACTTGGGTTCAATTTCTATATTGTGGATATTCCAAACATTCGCACGAAGCGTTACGGTTCCACATTTATATGAAACGGCTATGGAGTGGAATTCCCTGCCAGCAGACATGTTCCCTGAACGTTATACCTTGGGCTTTTTCAAGACGAGAGTGAATAAGCATTATTTAGGTGTGCACGCTCCATCGTCGACCTCATCATCACTTTCCATCAGGTGAGATGGAGGTCAAAAGCGCACTTACATTTTTATTAAAAAAAAAATATATTTATTTTACTTTCTACTTGTCCGATCGGCTTGAAACTTGTTGTACTATGAAAATCGGATGACATTGCAATAATATGGTAACCTTGATCTAATGGTGCAACCAGGACAGGCAGACTACTCAACTCCTCAACCACTTACAGCTGAACCATCGTGTACGGGCTCATTTTAGATTGGTCTCGACGAGTTGTTTGTTTGTAATTGGTGACTTTATTAAACTTTTTTAAGGTACACTGTTTTTACCACGGATGATAAAAAACAATGGGTGGGTCTTAACTCACACATTTTTAATTTGGAACGCTACAAAATCTTAATACAGATTGGTCGTACTTTCAAATTTAAAAAGAAATAACAAATTCTAGATTGTTAATATAATTCAAACTTTACCCTGTTGATGTATCGTTGAAAGTGCAATAATGGTAATAACTATTATTGCAAGTTACGACGTTTTGATATTATACTGAAACTTTAATCAATGTGCTGCCATCTAGCGGTTAATTGCTGAACGACGACGAATTGGAGTTGTTAATTTAGTTCTCCAAAAAAAGAAGCGACCATATTGCAGAAGTCTAAGCTTTACTTTCGTTTCTTGTAAGAAAATTGAAATATATTGAAGTAAGACTTTCCGATGGTATGAAATACCACCACGGGTACTATTTTTAGTGTGGCTGTCATTTTTGTACTCCAAAACAGCACAATAATGCATTTTTGTAGGATTTTAGAGAATTTGCACGAAAGAACGACACAACCATACCACACAAAGCTAAAATGGCGGGCTGAGCTCACATAGGTCTTTCGAGACCTTTAGTTGGCACGTGTCAGACGATTTATTGTTCTGTGGTTTTTACACTGGCTATTATTATGGGGTAATAGTACACACGCCAACAACCTCTTCGTTCTGCAAAAGAAATGCATGCGAATTTTGGTAAATATAAGAGGAACAGATACTTGTAGACCACACTTTACCAGTTTGAATGTTTAAACATTTACCTCAATATACATATTAGAAATTTGTAAGTTTGTAAGAAAATATAGGCATCTATTTGAACAAGAAAGTAATGATACTTATAAAGCTAGATTAAGGAAAAGAAATAAATTGGTGGGTTCATTTACAAATTTACACATTGTATCTTCTGGTACACACCATATGGCAATAAAAATTTATAATAAAATACCCCTCATAATACGAAATATTGAAACGGAACGTATGTTTGTTAATAAGTTAAAAGTTTTTTTACTGTCGAACTGTTTTTACAATTTGCAAGAATTCATCGATTATAATTAATAATTTACAATGTACCTGTGCCCTTACAAGGTTTATGTTGGATCATGTTATATATTAGTTTTAAGACCTTACTGTACCACATAATGCAATAAACGATATAATATGATATGATATGATATTATTATTCCGATCTCCAATAATAACTGTAAAACAAGAATGCAACGAAAATTCGAATAAAATTAGATTGAAACCGTTACATAATACAGAATATCGCTACAGTTTAGTGAAATAACGATGATAATAATAAATTGGCGGTTTCTATGTTTGTTTTTAATTGCTAAATCATCAGACGGTATTTTGATCGTTTTGTTGAAGAGCCAAATGTTTTTGGCGAAAAGAAAATTGTTGGTGCAAAATGAAATAAATATTTATTTTACGTGCATTGTGTGTACGTAATATCTTCGTTCAGATGAGATAAGTAGTGCAACACCTTTACACCGTCTTATTTTACTATAGTATTATTGTGCGAAGCTTTATTAGAAACCATTAAAAGATCCGTTTCTTCTTCCGTACAACTTTACCCAAAACATGTACCTCGAATACTATTACATATTATTTAAAGAGTACTAAAAAAACCGACCACAGCAGTTCGTGGAATTACATCTATTTGCCAAGTGTTATTGAAATCAGTAACCGGAAAGTGTGCGAAACCGGGTTCATCCCCTAATTTACCACTCTTAGAGGTAGAATGTTTTCTTAAAATTTAAATGAAACTACTACTGAGGTACACTCTTTCCAACAAAAAAAGAATAATAGTGATTTACAATCGCGTAACATAAAAAATATCGTCGACTTGAGAACCTTCTCCTTTTAAAACAGTGTTGGAATTTAAATACTTGGGGCACTGGGTAACTGAGTCGCAAAAAGATGACATGGACATAGAGAGAGAACGTACGGCACTGGCTGTAAGTAATACGTTAATTTGTAGATTTGCGAGGTATACAGTAGAAGTGAAGGTCACCCTGTTCAAAACCTACTGCCTATCGTTTTACATCTGCAATCTATGGATGGCATTTACTCAAAAAGCATACAGCGCCCTACGTGTGCAATATGACAATGCATTCAGGATGCTGTTGGGGCTTCCGCGTTATTGCAGTAATCTTTTCAGAAGCACATACGGATGGTTTCCAACGCGCCAGCACCAACAGCCTCCTGAACACAGAACTTCAATGCATGTGGTGCCCTTTAATTGGGCTGCCAAGTAAATGTAAACATAAATACACAAATAGAATGTAAAGTAATTAATGTTACTTACTAACATAGTTTATAAGTCTATTACTAATTATATATATGGATTCCGGTCCGAAATAAATGCTCGTTTTTATTATTATTAAGCATAATAAAGTTGTCAATTAATATAGTAAAAGTCCCTTTCACAGTATTTAACAAAAAACAATCAACAACGTCAGTAATACAAAATATAATCAATAGCGTGGAAATGAAATGTCGAATAGAACAAGCACGTAACGCATTTTTAAATATGACTTACCTACTCTGCAATCAATCCTTGAAGATCTCCACGAAGGTGCGTTTGGCACTTTGCTACGTGTTTTCGGTTCTTCTATATAGCGTAGAGTCCTGGACCTTAACTCAAAACATGAGCAACCGCTTAGAAGCCTTTGAAATGTGGGTCAACAGAAGAATTTTTAAAATATCGTGGACGGATAGTGTCCAATGACAGATGGTGAATAAGAAATTAGAGGTCTTGAGTACTGTCAAGAAACGCAAACTACAGTACTATGGTCATACAATGCGTAAGGATATATACGACCTCCTCCGACTTATTATGCAAGGAAAGTTACAGGGAGAGCGACCACCAGGAAGAAGGCGTACTTCGTAGCTTAAGAATCTTCGGACATGGTTCACCTGAGCACACGATCCTTGTTCCGTGCAGCTGTGTCTAAAATACAGATAGCCCTAATGATCGCCGACCTTCGGTAGGACGTGGAACCTCGAGAAGAAGAAGAAGAATCAACAATAGATGCGTAACAGAATTTTTACAACACAATTCAACATATCTTAGCAAAATGAGACTGTCCTGACCACTGAATAACCAAAAACAATGTCCGTCCGATCTCTTAAAACCAACCCACCAACGAAAGTTTTCGGCCTAATCCAACCAAAAACCCCAGTTGCTAAAGTTGTCACTTTTTTCGTTTAACATTCTCTATTTATTTATTTGTATGACCTTTGTTTGTCTCCTGAATTTGGGTGTTATTTGTGGTGTTCTATGTGTGTATTCATACCATGTAGCACCCACAACACAGGGTTTCCCTAGTGTGTAGCTATGAGTGTATTGCATTATTATTTCATCCAGGAATGAAAACTTTCCTATTTTTGCCGCCATGCAGTAAACTTGAGCATTACTGCGTTTCAGGTGTGTGCTGGTAAAAGCAAAATTACAGGCACATGGGACTTGTCAACTTATGTGAGAGATAGATCTTTGCAATTGTAAGCTCTGAGTGGCACTGCAACTATTATGGATAGACGTGTCGCTTACTATCAGGCGCATGACTTGTTCGTTCCATCACTTGATATCATAAAAAAAGTTTCCATTTTTTGGAAAATGACTGGCTTTTGAAGTTACAAGTACAGCTTTTACAAAGATAATTTTTATTTTAAGTATATTTTGAAGAAAAAATCGGTGAAAGAAATAGTGAACAAGAAAGTTACAACTATACTCCTTGTTTTAAACCAAATTGCAAAAGGCTTTATACTAAGTTTTTGTTCAAAGTGACATGAATGTGATTTAAGTGAAAGTGAAAACATAAATATTGACACCCGCAGCTTAAGACTATTTAAAAAACCCCAATAAGTGAACTAAGTTATTTAAGAAAAAGTGAAAACATAATGTATTAGAACCACAATGAAGAATGTTACTGAGGATCCCGATAATTAAACGAAGAATTGGATACAAGTCCTTTGAGCCATCAAAGGACTTGTATCCAAGCCAAAACTCTTAATAAAAAAAAGTTCTCATCTTCTTTTAGAAATAGAAATAGAAAACATTTATTGTAATTAATTTTTACAGATGTGGCCTGCGGCCTTAAACGCCATGACACAACTTAAACCAAGAGTGCGAATTCACACAAAGGTATATACAAAAAACTATAAGTTTTTCCTTTAGTTCTTTCTTTTTTGTATTAGAAATCAACCTAACCTATCCTAATATGGGACGAATGCAAAGGCAATAACAAAAATGTTCACACGTCACTAAAAGACTAAAAACAAAGTACTTACTTACCAATACAAAATCATCATCTATTTAAAAACACAGCACATATGCACCACACAGTTTAAAATAAATACTTTTTTTGAAAAAGTCGACTGGACAACACTATTATTTTTCTTTCTTTCGTTTCGCGCGTATTTTTTTTTTTAATTTAATTGCGACTATGTATTTTTATTAGCAAGATGGCCGCCGCGCGTTCACCGCGCGCTCGAACCGATTTGCGTCTGGATTAAAACAGAACAGCGAAAGTAATTTGGGATTGGGGAAATATAAAATTACTCCCGCTGAAATTTTGGCTGACGATTGCGCAGCGAGATTGTTGCGGTTTCAAAACGAGATGTCAAGCTTTGCAGGCTATTGGCCCCACGTAAATAACACACGACGCGTTTTTTTTAATAATGATATTATTTAAAAAACAAACCGAGTTCAAAAGTGTACTTTAACTGTTGAAGTCCTCAAAACGAATCATGTGAGCCAAAACTGCAATACACTGTTGAGTCCTCTCATCTTTTTTTTTATGGCACCAAATGACGGGACGAGTAAGTCGTGTGCTTGGTGTTCAGCAATGCGCCTGTTCATAACAGTTACCGTACCGCTCAGAGCTTGAAATTGCAAAAATATGATAGGCATTGCCACTGCGCCCGTCACTCTGAGACGTAAGTTGACAAGTCCCATGTACCTGCACTTTCACCAGTCACGCTTACCCTTCAAAACAGGATCACAGCAGTGCTCTATAAAAGTGTTAGAGGATGGAAAAAAAATAAAAGTAGTGTTAAAATCATTTATATTTGACGTTGACCTGTCAAAATTTTAGTTACTGAACGAAAACGATGGAGCTATTAGTGTGCGATAGAATTACACGATTTAATTCCGCCTTCCCAACTTTCCAACATCAGGGGACTAGGCGTAGTCTTGGCTTCCACCCCTTTGTTGTGAATATTTCAAAGATTCGCACGAAGCGTTACGCTTCTACAATTTTATGGCGAACGGCTATGGAGTGGAATTCCCTGCCTGCAGACTTGTTCCCTGAACGTTATAACTTGGACCTTTTCAAGGCGAGAGTGAATAGGCATTATTTAGGTGTACATTCGTCGTCGACCTCATCGTCACTTTCCATCAGGTGAGACGGAGGTCAAATGCATACTTACATTTGAATAATAAAAAAATAATTAGTTGACAAGTGCCTGTAATGTCACCAGCACCCTTACCCTTCACAACCGCACCTCACTAGAAGACAGATCAGTGTTGTATGTCTGTATAGCCTTGTCCGATATTCTCCCTCTCCCAAGACGAGACTTGTGCCCAGCTGTGGACCGTAGCTATAAAAAGAACACGGCGTTTGAAGGTTAACGAAGCGTTAAAAACGCTGTCAAACTGTCTCGTTTTTCCTTATAGCGCACCCGTATAAGTCAGTGGCACCTGGTCAGTATAGTTCTAAGAAGCGATTGTTTATTTTTGCGCTCTGCCGCGTAAACTACATTATGTATACATAGATATTTCTACGTAGTACATAACGTACTAACAACAGAATAACATGGTTTAATGCTGAAGGAAAATGTTGAGAAAATCTAATATAGAGTTCTTGGTGTGGAAATTAATATGTTTTTACCGCCTTCCAAAAAGAAGGAAGCTCCCAATTTGACTTTTTTTGTACGTATGTTGCGCGATAAATAATTTGCAAAGCGATTTTGATGATTCATTTTTTGTTTGAAAGATATTTCACCTCTGAGGGTGGCAAACTAAGTAATGAATCCAGTTTCGAGCACTTTCCGATAACCGATTTCAATAAAACTTGGCAAATAGATGTAACTGCCTCCGTGGCCGAACGGTTACCGTGGCCGCACTGCCACGCAGAGGTCCCAGGTTCGATTCCCGGGCCGGAAGAAACATTTGTATGGCCTAAATTTATTACTCTCGTGAGTTTGGGTGTAATCTGTGGTTGTCTTTGTGTGTGTCCATGGAACCGTCGACACAGGGTCTCCCTAGTATGTGATTTTTTTTTGTTGTTATTAAGTTTTTTATTGAATGACCATTGACTTTTGAATTTTCGTGCACCTGACGGAAAGCTTCACGCTTGTCCATAACAGTTGCAGTGCCACTCAGAGCTTTAAATCGCAAATATCTGAGGGGCACTGCGACAGCGCCCGTCACCTTGAGAGATAAGTCGACAAGTCCCATGTAATTTCACCAGCACCCTTGCCCTTCAAACTCGGAACACAGTAATGCTGACATCACCGCTTGGTGGCAGAAATAGATAAGGTGGCTGTACTTTCCTGGACATCTCTTTCACAAGAAGCTCTGCTGCTACTAACTAATTAACTCTACTTCTACGGTTTTCTAATTATCGTACTATGGAAATATTTAAGAGTTTTAAATATTGCTTACGATTTCGCATCAAGGTAAAGTATATATATAAACATAAATATAATAAACAATAAATAAATAAACAAATAATGAATAAATAAATAATAAATAATTTACTACACTTCTACATATAATTAGATCTTATAATCGAACCAATTAAAAATATTTTTTAACATAATGACAAAACCAAAAATAATGAAGTAGGAAATTTTAGAAAAAAAATCGTGGCGAGCTTCGGCAGTGAAAGCAAAGAAGAAAAACAGTGGGACGTATAAATGGGATGATGTTGAACGCTTCGTACACCATTGTGGAATGAAAATTAACAACATGGAAATACAAACGTGTAATCCGTTTACCACCAAAGAAACCAGTCCGTCCAATACCCTATTTACCCGTGACATTTTTCGTAGGTGTAAAGTAAACACGAGAATCAGGACACGAAGTCATTAAACTATGAGATATTGTTTAAATCACTCGCATTCCGTGATTCATTTTAACCGGTTTCAAGAAAATGTTAATTCTCGATTAGATAGATATACACAAATGCTATTTTTAAGCTTACAGACGGCATAATCTATATCGAACTGGATTATGACAAAATTTGCGTGTTTGGGAACGTTTAAAACCATCCAAACTTAATATTATAAATGCGAAGGTTAATATACACCGCTGAACTAGGGATGCACATCTCTTTGCTTTAAAATCGATTTTTTTTAATCGTTACGGATCACATGCCTATGAATCGATCCACAAATCGAATCATATGCCTTTCAATCGATCTCATAAAAATCGTTTCAAAATAAATAAAATATTAGTTTTTTAAGTTTATTTTCCTATTGTACAGGTAAGGTACAATAAAAGCTCAAATACTAGAAAGTAAAACTAGGATCAAATTATATGAATAAAATTGTAAGGCTATTCCTTGGGTTTCCCAGACACTCTATTAATTTTTTGGATACAATTTAGTACAGATGAAGGGCTCTGGGATCCCACGAGCCAAGGGTTTCGACTCCAAAGGCTGTAAATAGGTAGTCAGAGTCGAGATCTTAGTACTTTTATTACTTTTTATTTTTTCCGCCAGCTTAGTTGTTGGTGTGCTGGAGATGGGATGGGGCAACTGTGTCGGCACATGTGGCGTCCCACACCAGTGCCCTGCCCATACTCCAAGGGGTGAGAGTCATTCCGTCCGGGCGTTTACCATCTGTTCGCGACATGCCGCTTGGCTCGAGTATAGCGGGCACTTTAACCGGGACGGCATTCCGGGAGATACGGACGGCGCTCAGCTGGCAGGAAACACCGTGGTAACCCAGAGCACTTACGTCTTTGCCGCAAGGACACTGATGAGGGGAGCAAACTGGGACACCAAGGCTAAGGCCTGCAGCTGTGCGAATGGTCTCGGCGCTCAGGAAGGTACAGGTACTGGCATAGGGAAAAGGTGTAGCTAGTGGCCAGATTCCCACTTGGACGCCGTTTCCAGACGCGCTTGGTCTATTGGGGTGCAATGACTCATTAAGTCATTTAAAGTATTTTTGCATAACATGTACTCCCAGCTCCTATGAATTTTAGGATCGAATGGAGAATTTTCGTTGGGACAAGCCTGGTTCCAGGCGTTTCAGAATTAAATTGGATAAAAAAAAAAATATCGACAGCCTTTTTGGCTTCAGTCGGCTGCCACTGCGCCCATCACCCTGAGACATAAGTTGACAAGTCCCGAGTGCCTGTAATTTCACCAGCACCCTTACCCTTCTAAACTGGAACGTAGTAATGCTCACATTTTTGCTTGGTGGCGGAAATAGATAAGGCGTGTAGCGCCAATGGCCAAATATTGTGGACTTATTGTACTTAGATGTTGTCAAACTGCTTTTCTTGCAGGTCAAACAAAAACAGGGGTTTAGAAAGAGATTGTTTGAGACTTGAATCGATCTGTATAAAAAACTAATCGTAATGTGCAACCCTACGGTGAACCAATTTTGATGAATTTTGGTATAAATATAAATGTGACCTAGGAGAAGGACATAGCGAAAAATACGTAGTTTTTAAATATTTTTATTACACATACAGAACGTATTTTTATTTAATAAACCAGATGCTATATAAATGACGCAAACAATTTTTTTCTTCATCGTGTAAAGTGTACAGTAGTGTAAAGTTGTCCAAATTGAGATAGTACCGATTGACAGTTTACAGTCGATAGGCTACTTTTTGTACAAAAATAAATCTTAAAGGGACTGTAATAGGGGACGAAAGTTTGTATCTCCATACAAACTTTCGTCGTCGAATCAATAAAACTATACAGTAGGCTACTAAAAGTACTTATTCAACGCAGGCGTAGTCGCGGGCATCAGCTAGCATATTATATATATATTTAAAAGCTTTGTTATTAGATACTTATTACGATTTTTTAAACCGTAAGTTTATGACCGTACTAAATATTGCTGTCCTAAATAATGTTTTAGTTTTTAAACATATTTTGTTAACGTGGTGATTTGTAATTTCACAAATTTACATTTAACATTTATTTCTTAACATTCATATTTTAGTTTAGATAATAAAAAAAAACATTTTTTTTTTAATTATACGAGTGACAACAACAACAAGTCAAGATTACGCCTGGTGGTAAACATTCAATCAATCAATCAATTAATTGATTTTTTGTCAGAATAACTATGGCGCACGCAGAAATATTTAAATTTTATAAAATTTTAATTGCACGTATAGTGTGTGATGAACAGAAACAGGTCCAGTCACATGAGTCTGAAAACATTAAAAGTGCACGATGAATCGTATAAAATGCATTTAAAAGTGTTGGCATTGTTTCAAGTCTGTGTAGAAATGTTTTTAAATAGCTTTTGATATTTTCACAATCTTTTCGGAGACACTAAGTCTGTGGAGATAAAGTTTATTGTCTATCACTTCAATGATTACACCTCTTCACAATTATGAAAGAAATGTAGGTTACGTAGTTCTCCATTGCTCTATAGAGCAAGGTCAACAACCTTATTTCATAAGTAAGCAAATTACATTTGAAATAGTCAGATTGAATAAACCTACTGTGTGACTCTATGCTTGGCATCAGCCTGTAGTCCGAGTTCCGCACGTTGAGGTCCGACGACAGACGAAAATCCAGGATGCTGGAACTCGGATCATGGAACTCAAATGGAGTTGGGTGGGACACTTTGCAAGGCGAGGTGACGATAGGAGGAGCAAGAAGATTCAATAGCAGTAGATCTCCTTGTGAAAGAGTTTGTCCACGGTAGTACTGCCACCTTATCTATTTCTGCCGCCAAGCAGTAACGTCAGTGAAGGGTAAGGGTGCTGGTCAAATTACAGGTACATGGGACTTGTCAACTTATGTCCCAGGGTGACAGGCGCCATGCTAGTGCCCCTCAGATCTTTGCAATCTAATGCTCTGCATGGCATTATAACTGTCATGGACAGGCGTGTAGCTTACCATCAGGTGTACGATTTCTTCGTCTCATATTATAATAAAATACGACAGATTGAAGCCGAGGATGGACATAAAAGTACAATAAAATTGTGTTAAATTTAAATTGCCTAGTGTAAAATCGACTGGTCCAACCAGAAATAAATGGAGAACATTTGGACCTTATTAATAAAGCTGTCTTTTTGGGAGTGACCTTTGATAGTAAACATAAAGGGTTACCACACATATCTTCCTTAGCTAGCAAATTAAGGTCTGCTGCATACTCATTCCGTAGAATACGTGAGCTTACCGATGTTGCTACTGCTAGACTAGTTTACTTTAGTTACTTCGATAGTATAATGTCCTACGGAATTCTCATGTGGGGTAAAGCGGCAGATATACAAACCATATTTGTGTTGCAAAAACGAGCGATTCGTTCTGTGTACCGTAAGGACACTGGTATCATAGCTGTGGCATCGCAGTACCTTTACTCAAATGTTTTGTATGCCCGTAAAAATATACGTGATTTCGTTAAGATAGTATTAACCTTAGAACTAAGACCAAATTCATGGTACTACGATTTCGTTTAAACGATTCTTTTATGGGGAACTGTATACGTTTTTACAATAAGATTCCGGAGAATATATTAAGATTATCATTTCCTAAGTTTAAAACTTACATTAAAAGTATTTTAATTGAAAAATCATATCACAAAATTGAAGAGTATGTGTTAGATAAAAAAGTATGGAAAGACAACATGAGTCTAAGGGTCGTATTCTAGAACTCTACTCAATGCTCAAGTCAGGATTGCACTGGAAACACAAGCATTGGAAATACGACCCTAATGGCAGGGACTTGAGTATGATTTCGAGTGCTTTAAACCATACTGAAATCCTGACTTGAGCATTGAGTAGAGTTCTAGAATACGACCCACTCAATGCTCAAGTCAGGATTTGAGCATACTGGAGTATGATTTCAAGCACTGTTAATACGACCCTAATGGCAAGGACTTGACTATGATTTTCAGAGGTAACTGCAATACTCAAGTCCTGACTTGAGTATTGAGTAGAGTTCTGGAATACGACCCTATATTCCACACAATTATGATTCAAAGTGTATTCCATAGCATTTAAGTTTATTTGAAAAGAGCAAACCCTAGAGTTTCTCGTTCGTTCTTCTCAGGGAGGTCAGCGTGGTGAACGAGCTTAAAAAATGACGTTTTCAAGTTTAAAAATTTTACCCATGGAATAAATGATTGTTTCACTTTGAGTACCAAGTTAGAAACACCATAAACGAACAATAGATATCTTTGTAACACAGTTCATCCAGGGAAGTACTGCAATCATTCCTATTTATGTTAGCATTACTGCGTTCCAGTTTTAAAGCACCCTTAGGTGCTGGTTGTGGCATACTCTGTGTCATGCATAATGCTTATACCTTCTTTATTGTCTATGACTCACTCCTCTTGTCGTTCACCTATCAAACTCAAAAATATAGCAACTTCAAATTTTTGTTTCCATGTCCGCCATTGTTCCGGCACATGGCTGTCAATTCGGAGAGGTTTTATCATACCTATAATTGTATACTAAGTACAATTTATTTTGCGACATAGTACAGTGGTTTAGATTTGAACGACAAGGGAAGTGAGTCATAGACAATAAAGATAATGGTTTATGCTTTATGCATGATACAGAGTATGCAACACTGGTGAAATTACAGGCACATGGTACTTGTAAACTTATGTCTCAGGGTGACGGGCGCAGTGGCAGTGCCCCTCAGAGCTTTGCGATTTAAAGCTCTAAGTGGCACTGCAACTGTTCGTTACTACTTATATACTATATTATCTATATGAACAGGCGTGTCGCTTACCACAAGATGCACGACTTGTTGTTCTGTCACTTGGGATTATGCATACTAAAGCAGCTACCTTGTGTTTGTGTTCCTATGACTCGTTATAACAAGACTTGCATCTGCGTTTCCGTTGTCATTGAGAACGGCAACGGACATAGCGACAGCGGATTTATAACTACAACGCTTGACCGCGCACCCGGATCACAGTGTGGTCGGCGTCTGATGCTTCACTGAGCCCAAGTAACGCGCGCTTGTCTCCATATTTGCATAACACAAATTCGTACCTTAATAATGGGAAAATAGAGACGAATATGCTATAGGCGAAAAACATGACGCGTCGCGATGCTTCGACTCTGCGCCAGTGTGAATTGAGCCTAAGAATGTTAATTTCTTTTCGATAAATATAAAGTTCCTTATTTCGTGATTCAAATAAAATATCTTCATTTCATAAAGTAAGCAAATTACACTTTCAGTCGTTGCATTGATTTATTTCTTCTCTCAGTCACTTGGTAAGAAGTTATTGGTGATTCTAGTATTTATATATTTTTAACGCTGCAACAGAAACGATATATTCGACCGTCATCATTGAGTTGGTTAAATAATGTTAATGTTTTTGGGAGATAACTGTTAATTCTAAAATTAGTACGACGAAATGGAACATGGAGCAAATTATTCCTAATTGGAACTTTGAATGTAACATTACTGAGGGGATCAATCTCATTCTGAGCAATGTGCAGCAACAGCTATATTTTTCCGTAGATAATAAAGGCAATTGATGAAATTTTTCACAACGTTGTATGTACTCCAAATGGGGCAGTTTAAATTTGTAACTTAAAAATGTAGTAAATTTCTTCTGTATTATTTTTAAATGCTGTTAGCATCGAATATATAACCAAACATAGGGACGAAATGTCATTTAATTTGTTTGGAAACTATTCTGCCAAATCATTACGGTGACAATTGCGCTCCCATTGGCCAGCCCGAATTCGAAACAATTGATGCGTGTTTCACTTCAAATCGACCAGTTTAACTTGAGCTTTGCTATAATGGACAAAATTCAAAAATTACACATTTAATATTTAATTGCCGATGAAATGTGATTCCGTTTATTTTGTAATTAGATGTTTTGCTGTTTTTCCCACATCACCGAACAGCCCCCATTGTTAGAGATATTATATTTAATACAATAAATACAGAATATTATTGGAATATACGGAGACGTACACACAGGTCAGCTGTTGGCGCTGTACTATTTCAGCTTTCTAATTTGTGATTTCAGCGCAAACGAGAGTTGATATTTAAAAGTGATATAAGACACATTTGCCTCATGAGTTGCCTGGGATGCATTGCCCTTATTTCGTCTCTATTTCTGGTTCTTATACTCGATGGTTGTTAGAGTAAGTATCGTAGCAGGGATTTCAAATTTGAGATGCATACTGAAGATGGTTACGGACATACGTACAATAAACAATTTTTTATATTCTTACGAGGCGAGGTTTGATTTATTCGACAATACTTACATGATATATTGAATAGGTTTTACAATGTCAATTGCTATACTTAGACTCCAATTTATCGATGCAATACCAATTGACCTAACTAGATTGTTAACCATGTGACAAATGTAAGAGGTTATAGATGATAGTTTCTATAGTCTAACCTTCAGTCTTTAATAACTGCCAGGTTTATTTAATAAACAATAGCAATAAAAGAAATAAGTGAGCTTTGTTCTCCATCTCACCAAATGGAAAGTGCTTATCACCTTCAACACTCTGGTCTGGGGAATAAGTCCGCAGGTAGGGAATTCCAATCTCTTGCCGCTCGCCATAAATGTGGAAGCGAAATGCTTCGCGCGAATCCTGGGAATGTCCACAACGTGGCGGTGGAACCCCACGTTTAATCCCCTGATGATGGACAGGGGAAGGTGGAATCAAATTATGCAATTGTATAATTGCATGCATGGAATTCCATCGCACTCTCTTCGTGATATATCCTGTAGAATACCTATAAGCAGGCAACTTTACGGCGGTGTTCAAGGCTCTCTTGCCTCTACTAATCCCGAGCCACCTATAAGCCTCTTGCTACGCTTGTCGATTGAATCCAAGGTGGCCAGTTCGTATTTAGCAGAGGGAGCAGAGCCATCCCTTAAGTGGCAGCAGTACTCACTGGTATAGCTGAAGTAACTGTTCCTAGTTAAAAAAACTAAGAATGAATGTATGTTTTTGTGATATGAACTGATCAACATTAGCGCTAGCCTATATAGCAACCGGGTGCAATAATTACCTTGGCACGTGATCAAAGTGGAATACTTACAGTAATGTTTTCTACAGCGATCGGAAATTCGGGTGCAAATGGTACATTTATAAATGATATTGGGAAATAATAGAACTTACTTCGTTTGCGTGCACGAAACCCTGCGCCTGTGTGCTCCGTACACCTTTAGTGTCGGTAGAGGTCATTGTGAAAGACTTTGTCCAGGGAAGTACTGCCGTCTTAGCTATTTCTATTACTGCGTCCCGGTTTTGAAGGGTGCTGGTGAAATTGCAGGCACATGGAACTAGTCAACTGGCACTGCACCGCAAATCTTTGCGATTTAAAGAATCCGGATTGGATTTTCCCCTGCACAAAAATCCAAGGAAAGCTGAGTCGTGGTAGAAGGAAAACCTCGTGGTTGAAGAGTTTGAGAGACTGGTTCAATCTTAGCTCTTTCGTGCGGCAGCTTAAAAAATCAGGATAGCTGTGATGGTCACCAACCTTCGCGGAGAAGCAGCACACTAAGAAGATAAATATGGAAGCGAACCGTGACGTGCAAACTCGAATTTATTTTTTCCGAAATAACGTTTGTTAGAATTTCCATTACACCGAAAACCGAATTATAACGAAACCGTTGTTCTCTCAAGATATGTTGGTTGTTTATCGCAAAGACACAACTAGGTTCGGTTAGGTTAAGTTAGGTTTGAAAGGAAAAACTTTTTCCTTTCAAAATTACTTTCGAGGTTATGAAAATTCGAGCAAACGCTATTTCTGGAAAGTGACATTTCGGGCTACTTATAGTTAACCGTTTAAAGAGTTGGGTCGCCGACTCAGAGACAGGGGCTGCGATCACCGCTCTGGGTCGTGGTTAGTTCAGCAGGTGTCCATTGCTGTCCAGCGAGGCAATGCTGCCAGTATAATGGGAACTTTTGCCCCGGGCACGATACAGGGCGGGATTTCTTTTTAAATTAAGTATATTTCACGTGAATCTCACTTTTTTTGTATTAGATTACCTATTGACGAAGCCTTGTGCTGAACTTTAGGTTATACATTTTATTATTGTTCATAAATGCATTTTGTAAATTTTGGAATAAATGAATTTGAGCTTGAGTTAACCGCTTAAAGAGACTCTATCAACTACTATGCTTAGCTTACATAATAAGTCCGCACTACGAGTATGTATTCATTTCTTTATTTCAGTTTTTAGTTTTATGCGACTCTTATATGACCTATCGACGACGCACCTACCGAAATTATCTGCTTGTTTTGTGTAATAATTTGTGATAAGAAAACTTCGATAAGATTTTGATCTAGAAGGTGTTGAACTGGAATGAGTACAAACTTATCGGGTGTAAAAAGATTTATCGAGTATACATGTACCTTAGTACCGAAGTCAGGCGAAAATTGGTGCTCATAAAATATATTTGTAATATAATAACAGGGTATCTCATAGCGTTTTTTAAAGTGCCGCTGGTGGATGTGCTCGTGGTGGTCATATGAGCAAGATCGAATCCCATTCTTAAATGTAACATGTGTACTGCACCTGGAAAAAATATTAAGCTCTATATCTCAATTATTCCTGTTTTATTGAAACATAAAATTGTGTTCACAGAGCTTCTCGAAATCACCCACAAGCTTAGAAGTACTTTAAGTTGTACAAAATAGATAAATAAATAAAACACCAGAGTATTTTGTAGCTGCAACTAGATGCTGCCGAACAACGGGCAGCCAGCGAGAAACAGTTGTTGGTGACGGCAGAAATAGGTACTTCACTGGACGAACTCTTTCACAAGGAGCTCTGTTGGTACTAAAGCAACCTACCGGCCTGAGAGATAGGGAGTTCTGGGGAGACTACGAACTAGCCGGCAAGACGAGGATGCAGCGGGCGTTCGAGCCAAACCATTCGTCAGTGATACGCCTTCACGTACGTAGTGGCCTAGTCGAGGGACTAAGGAGAGGAGATGCGGAGGAGCCCTTTAAGTCAGAAGCTGTAACTGACTGCAACAATACCCGGAGAACTAGCAGAGGATAAGCTAGATATCTTCCGATCCTTCCAGCCGTTTAGGTTATAGGGTACTGGAGAGACACCGTTTCAGCGTCGGAAAGCGAGTGTGTACAAATCCGCCACTAAAGAGGAGATTTGGTAGTGGAGTTTAGAGCCTACGGGTTAGCGGTGGCTACCGTTAGTTGCGCAATGCGCAACGGGAAGTGTACGATGGTACTGTACGTGCACCAATGACGACTCACCCGAGGCACTAATCTCTTGAGAATCGGACAAAGTCAGTGAAAACGGTCTGTAACAACCCTGTACGCTGTCTGATCTGGGGTCGGAAACTGAACTTAGAAGGCTCCTATGCACACACTTTATAGTGGCCTTCTCGTATACCCTAAGGGTCGGTAGGGTCACTATAATCGGTTATATAATCGGGTCGGTAGGGTCAATATAACTTATGTAGAAAGGTGCGGGGGCTGTTCATTCTTCTCAGGGGAATCTGCCTTACGAAGTAAAAGAGTAGTAGAGTAGAGTTTAATAAATGTGGCGATTTCAAGTGTAATTAGCAAAGATATCTTCGATTATGTTTCACCGTCGAGGAATATCAATATGACACGTTCACCTAAATCACACCTGATTACAACATGTTAACACAAAACATATCGTAATCAAATTGAAACAAGGCTAAAAATACATATGTATCTTCTGACAACAAAAAACACAAACTTAACATATGCGCTACAATGCCACCTTATCGTCTTTCTCATAAGAGCTATATAGCATCTATGGGTTAACAATAATCAGTTGTCAATGACATATGCGCGTTGAACAGTAATCAGTTGAATTCTAAACATTGTCGGTTAAATACGTGCCTCTTATAGTTTTCCTGTTAAAGTATAGTTAGCGATTTTGTGTACTACAGACAGAAATGTCGTGGATGAGACCGTTTAAAACGCCTGTAGGACAAGTTTGGCTCAGATTCAAAGGTAAAGATAAAGATGGAGTTCCGGGTAAATGGTGAGTTCTCATCGTGGATAATCAATTAAATGGCTGCCCATACACAGGCGGCGTAGAGATCTTCTTATCCTATCCCTTCTTTACTCAACTCTATTCTATCCCTTTACGCCTTCGTCTTAAAGGTCGCTTTATGCCAACCCTTTTACCGTTACAGCGATCGGACTGTGGAATTCTCTCTCTGAATCGATTCGACGATCCCGTTCTCTAGATTCCTTCAAAGTGTCAAAGATCACTTCCTCAACTATTAAGTTTCATCTTTTCTCTACTACCCTTTCATTTATTTCCTATATTTATGTTTCATTTTTCTTTTTCCTTAAGTATTTATATTATTATTTATCTTTTGTCGCGTATCTACGTATCTATTTGTAATATTACTTACTATGCAGTATTCTTTGCACCCCTTTTGCATATCCCAATTGTCTATCCTAAAATTGATATATATAACTTAAATTATTGTTTCGTATTTTAAGTGTAATTTTATGTGACGTAATCGACGTTTTTAACGAAATGGAGGTATTATCATTATCTGGAACCGGTGAAACGAGATCTGCAAAGTCAAAGTCAAATAAATGTAAAATAAATTTACACACGACAACGTCATTCAAAAACGAGTAAGAAACTCTAAGGATTGCTCTTTTAAAATAAACTATTTAAGTTTAGTAGCTTAAAAAATGACGTTATCAAGCTTTTTACAATATCAAGTGACGGGACCAACATGTCGTGCGCCTGATCGTAAGCTACGTCCAGTTGCAATGCCACTCAGAGCATAAATCGCAAAGATCTTGAGGGTCACTGCGACTGCTCCCGTCTCCCTGAGACATTAGTTAACAAGTCCCATGTGCCTGTAATTTCACCAGCACTCTTACCCTTATAAACCGGAAGACGGTAATGCTAACATTACTGCTTGGCGGCAGGAAGAGGTAATGTGACAGTTCTCCCGTGGACGAACTTTATCACAAGCTCTACTGCTACTTAAGTGTAAATATTGTTTTTCCTATGGAATAAATTATTCTTAGACTTTGATTCACCAAAACTCACGAGAGAAATAAATGTAGGCCATACAAATATCTCTCCCGCCCCGGGAATCGAACCTGGGACCTCTGCGTGGCAGTCCGGCACGGTAACCGTTCGGCCACAGAGGCAATTATGACGTCGTGAGACGTCAATTTATATCTCAGCGTGACCAGGTCCAGAGGCAGTATCCCGGTACAGTTTTCTAACTTGAACGCACAGTTACTATGGAATATACTTTGAATCAAATTTGTGTGAACTCTAGAGCCATGTCGCCTTTCCACACATCTTTGTCTAACACGTATTCTTAAATTTTGTTGTATGACATTTCATTTAAAACATTTTTAATGACAAACTAACTTTTCTACTACGGTCTGGGTGTTTGTCGTACCGTAGTTGTTTCCGATTTTCATAACACAAGCGCTTTAGTTACTTACTTTGGGATCGGACGGAGAAACCTATGTGGTGTTGTCTAAAACAATAGTACATGATATACATATAAATCTTAATATTATATGCTCTAGAATCTTAAAGCCTAAACTAAATTATTCTATTTGTTTAAAACACATAGCGTTAAAGTTTGTAAATAATTATGATACATAATTCACACATATAAATATACACACGCCAGCACATGAAGCTACTGGAGGCGATTTTCGAACAAAAATGTGTAATCTGGTGTGTCGACGTCCATACATGCAATATAATGAAATATAATACACGACTAACACATATTTTAAAATGGAAGTATATTATATATATTTATATAATTGTTTTGTCTATCTATCTTTTTTACCCACTACAAAAAGGAGAGGTTCTCAATTCGACTCAATTTTTTTTGTGTCTGTATGTTACCCGATTACTTTATTACGAACCGATTTTGATGATTCTTTTTTGTTGGAGAAGAGGGTACCTCAGTACTAAAATATTCCACCTCTAAGGGTGGCAAACTAGGGCATGAATCTGGTGCCAGCACTTTTCGGTAACCGATTTCAATAAAACTTGGCAAATAGATGTAGTAATTCCTCGAACTTTTGAGGCCGTTTTTTTCTTGTAAAAAATTTATGTACAAATTAAATTTTTATTGAATTGATATTCAATTATTTTTTGTGAAATTACTCCACTAGTTTGTTATAATTATTAATACAAAGATCGAACACTCAGAAAAAACACTCAGAAAAAATTCCTGCGATCCGGTCGGATTCGAACCGACGTCTTCTTGCATACCGTGCCAGACGCTATACGCTAGACGCTATAAGTTACGTACGCTTCCGGACACATAATTCAAGCCAACACGCATTTTCAGTATTAAGTGCCCTAAGCTTAAACAATGTTTGATTGATCAAAAACTATTATGCGATTTTGAAACTAGTATACTAAACGTCTTTCCATAAGTCCTTGTTGGGAATTTGGATTATTATTCTTTTTTTTTCTTATTAGCGCACACATTAAACATAGCCCCGCACTAGGGAAACCCTGTGAC
Source organism: Hyposmocoma kahamanoa (assembly GCF_003589595.1). Lineage (NCBI taxonomy): Eukaryota > Metazoa > Arthropoda > Insecta > Lepidoptera > Cosmopterigidae > Hyposmocoma > Hyposmocoma kahamanoa. Next base: position 544,271 of record NW_020653614.1, on the reverse strand, counting down.
GCGGATGCATAGACAACCACAAATTACACCCAAACTCACATACAAATATTTCTCCCAGCCCGGGAATCGAACCTGGGACCTCGTTGTGGCAGTCGGGCATGGTAACCGTTCGGCCACAGAGGTAGTTAAATTTGCAACCGGGGGAAAACTTTTTCTTTGATAATAACACTGTTTTTGTATTCTAGCCCTTTACGACAAAAATGCGAGGTGGGTCGAATATGTGTCCGGGAGTGTATTTTATTTTCCAAACAATCCAAACATTTCGGGCCTGTTACAAGTCTCATGGTCACTGTTGACTGAGATAATGTTTGTCATCAAACAGTTATATTTAATATTTACGCAAACCACCATCAGTTAAAGTGTTAATTAACTAGAATGCTAACCTACATATGGATCGAAAATCAGTTACGTAAGGTTTAATGGAAAATCCAAGGTGAACCGGTGATTAATGATCGATATGACAACAAACAATTGATAATACTTAATAAAAGATGTAACCATTCGTGAGATATAATAAACTGCCTCCGTGGCCGAAAGGTTACTATGCAGGTCTGCCACGCAGAGCTCTCGGGTTCGATTCCCGGGCCGGGAGAAATATTTGTATAGCCCACATTTATTTCTGTCGTGAGTTTGGGTGTAATTTGTGGTGTTGTCCATGGCACCCGCGACACAGGGCTTACCTAGTGCGGGGCTATAAGTGTGTAGGTTATTTATTTGTTTACGTTATAATTAATAAGTGATATAATAATGAAAGACCTATAATTATACAGTATAGTATATAATTATAGTACATACTGTACAGTAAAAGTGTAAACATTAGTAAATGTGTCAATATTTTGCACGTGACAACTAACATAGTATTATCTCAAAAATTGCGTTATATTCATTGACTTACAATTATATGGTCGTCGGGTCCGCGCTAAAAAGTGTCCGAACTTATAGAGCGTTAAAATCGTATACAGAGCGTCATTCACGCTTTAGTCTTCGTTTGTTCGACTAACAGCGAAGCAAGCAAAATTAGACAGTACTGCGATGACATTACAATTTAAATTCAACGTTTTAGCTTTTTCATATTCCTTTACATGTCACTACGTTTAAATAGGTTGACTTGGGACATTTTTTTCGTGGTTTTTGGATTAGACCCGTCGTCCATTTATTTGTGAGTCAATGGTTATATTAATAATTTATCTCCAAAATTTCGCTATATTTGTATGTTATTCGTATACGATTTAAAAATAATTTCAAAATGACAGGACAACACTGCCGCTTCGAAATTAAATAGGTAATATTAATATAACTTGGAGCAATTTTGAGATAATACTACGTTAGTTGTGATGTGCGATTTGTAGTAGCTCGTTCCTTTTGAAACGTAACTGTGCAGTTAACACGAGGCGAAAGTTTCCACGCCTTCATGTACGTTAATGGCGAATCTGAATTTTATTTACTAGGAATTTAAATGTTGTCGTTTAAATTACAACCGCGTAGATCATATTCAAGCTAGCCTTGAAAAAACTTAAAACTTAAAAACCTGTAAAAGCTAAATAAAAGAGTGTATTTCGCCAACGCAGTTGCTACGCTGCGGCCGCGCAGGGTGAGTGCGATGAATTCGTGTCGAATACATGCGCTGTAAGGGTGCTAGTGGAATTACAGGCACACGAGACTTGTCAACTTATGTCTCAGGGTGATGAGCGCAGTGGTAGTGCGTTTCAGATCTTTGTTATATAATGGTCTGAGTGGCACTGCAACTGTCATGGATAGGTGTGTCGCTTACCACCAGGCGCACGACTGGTTAGTCCTGTCACTTTGTTAAATTACGCATGTTTTTAAAGTTGAAGATAGTATTTTTTTTGTTTGTATGAATACACCTTATGCTATAACTACAAATTTTCTAGGATGACCCGTGACACTTCACAAAATTCTATGTATTGTTACCTTGTAACGACGACGTCCACTAATTTACGTATTTTATAAATTATTTTTATAAGTCTCGGTTATAAATGAATAGCTTTTGTTTAAGCAAATACATGAAAATAAAATTAAGACCAAATTAGTGAGAAATGAACCGAGAAAGATTTTTTTTTTTCAAAAATTAATTTATTTTTACGACAACGTACAAAGGTAACTTCATTAGATTGCATTTGGCAGTGTACATGATAGGTCGTGATACTTTGAAATTATACTCATACTAAATAAAGCGGCAGATATTCAAACCATATTTGTATTGCAAAAACGAGCGATTCGTTCTGTGTACCGTCTAGGCTCTCGGGTATCTCTCAGAG
>NW_020653614.1:498030-536992 GCF_003589595.1 Hyposmocoma kahamanoa | reverse complement strand
AACGGCTATGGAGTGGAATTCCCTGCCTGCAGACTTGTTCCCTGAACGTTATAACTTGGACCTTTTCAAAGCGAGAGTGAAAAGGCATTATTTAGGTTTAGGCTCCATTGCCGACCTCATTGTCACTTTTCATCGGATGAGATGGAGGTTAATTATATATTTAAAAAAAAAGTGTTTATGAAACATATGGGACTTGTCAAGTTTATGTTCAGAGGAGGCCACTGCTATTCTGCTGCTATTATTCAAATATTTTATATGCCCGTAAAAATATATAGAATTTCAACAAGAAAGAAGATATCCATAATATTAACCTTAGAGCTAAGTCCAAACTCATGGTACCGCGATTTCGTTTAACCAAGGTAAAAGGTTTTTACAATAAGATTCCGGAGCATATATTAGGGTCATTTCCCACGTTTAAAAACTACATTAAAAATATTTTGATTGACAAGTCATATTACAAAATTGAAGACTACGTGTTAGATAAAGATGTATGGAAAGACGACACGGCTCTAGATTCCACACAAATTTTATTCAAAGTTTATTTGAAAAGAGCAATCCCTAGTTATTTGCTCGTTCTTCTCAGGGAGTCAGCGTAGTGAACGAGCAGTAGCTTAAATGTGACGTTTTCAAGTGTAAATTTATTTTACCTATGGAATAAATGATTCTTTAACTTTAACTTTGATTCTGCCCTCTTTATCATAACCATGAACCAATAACTCAAGAGCTGGAATCTCCATACTACAGAACGTAACTCCGGAAAAGGTAAAACTTCCCTCTTATTATCTAAATGACGACGAGCAATACCTAGCCTGGAAGTAGTTTATAATATAAATGGCCCAGGACATGAATTAATAGTGTTCACGTTACTGACCATGAGCAAAAACCGGACAAAACGGTTTCAAGTGTTTATGATAACAAGTGACAAGACGAACAAGGCGTGCGCCTGCTGGTAAGCGACACGTACCATGTACACTTAACAATTGCACTGTAACTTAGAACGTTAAACCGTAAAGATCTGAGGGGCACTGCCATTGCGTCACCCGAATACATAAATTTAAAAGTTGAAATGCCCGTAATTTCAACAACACCTTCATCCTTCAAAACAGGCGGCAGAAATAGGTAAGGTGGCAATAATTCCCTGGACGAACTCATTCACAAAAAGCTTTTTTGCTACTAAATATAATAAATAAAATAGACCCTGATTCCAGGTGAAAGGTGAGAAATGGAAGCAGTTATATTTAACTTTGACAGCTGTCGAAGACCTTTTCGATGTCTTCCAGCATTACGACGTGAATACGTGTATATTCGGGAGCGCCATGTCAGTGATGCCCAAGCACAGAGGGCAGAATATTGGAGCCCGACTTATTGAAGCTAGGTAGGATCCGTGCCCAGAAATGGGCCATATTGTACCTTGCATTAATAATAAATGCATGCATGATGCTAATGAAGCTTCGTATTTGACATTGTTTTTTTTATTTGGCCGAGTACGAATTATTTGACAATAATTGTTTCGGGATTAGACCCCCTGCAGAAACGTTGGTTTGTGTGAAAAAACATATATACGCGATTTAGAGCTAAAGAAATAGTTTAATTTTCTAATTATTATTTTTTTTCAGTGAAAATCTGTGCAAAACCTTGAAAGTCGGTGCAATCTGCACATCGTACACAGCATTAACGTCACAGGCACTTGCGAGCAAATGCGGGCACGAGCTGCTCGCGGAGATGCCTTACGAGCGAATGCTCGAGCAAGGAATCGATCTAAGGCAATGTGAAACTAAGACCGTTCAATTGAGGGGCAAAAAGATTCTGTGACAGTCAACATTGTAATGTTAAAACTAGGTGTTTTTGATAAACGTGCTCTATAAATTTCTACTACTATTTATTGACGAAAAGATCGAACAAACACAAAAAAAACATCTTTCGAACTATACAGTGTTTTTTCAATGGGATGGTATTGGGAAATCCGAAACCATAGATTTACAAGGAAACTGTTTTAGGAACCACTTCTTTTGTGAATACAATTTTGGCATAGTCCATTTTTTGATCAAACGTGATTTGTCCGTTAAAATGAATAACATTGATCAAAATTTTTTTGTAGCGCTGATAGGCTCAACTGACACTGGCGCAGAGTCGAAGCATCGCGTCGCGTCATTGACTTACAAATAAATGGACGACGGGTCTAATACAAAAACCACGAAAAAAATGTCCCAAGTCAACCTATTCGAAATTTAAATTGTTATGTCATCGCAGTATCGCGCTGTCCGTAGAACAAATGAAGACTAAAGCGGAGTGTCGCGCTCTGTATACGATTTTAGCGCCTTACAAGTGCGGACACTTTTTAGCGCGGACCCGACGTCCATAAGTCAATGCGTCGCGTCCTGTTTTTCAACTGTAACGCGAAGCAACGACTCTCGTATTAGCGCGCCCGGATCACAGTGTAGTCGGCGTCTGACGCCGAAACCGCTCGACTTTAACGCGTCGTCGCGCGATTCCATATTGGCACCAATTTGTACCTTAATAATGGGAAAATAGAAATGAATATGCTATAGGCGAAAAACATGATGCGTCGCTCTGCGCCAGTGTGCGTTGAGCCATAGACTCCGCTTCTTAGAGGTAAGGATAATTTAATTGTATGGGACGAAAAAATCGGGACAGCAGAAGGTGGTCAAATTTAATAAAATTATTTTTCTAACAAAACCTATCAATAGCCTAATTAAGTTTCAGGGAAAAATATTGAAGTTGCGGTAACTTTAAAACATTGAGAGCTTTCACGCCCTAAAAATCATATGTTTGTAGAATAAAATATATTCTACATCGACTTTGGCTAGAGTATAGGCGAGAATTAAACAACAGTTTAAGGGCAAGTACAAACATATATTCATCAAAATCTTATACTCTAAGTCAGTTTCGTACAAACTTCTTTATTATACAAAATGTCTACAATACTGTCTTTATAATGTGTCAATTTGACACCTATATAATTTCTAAATTCCTAGAGGTAAAGTCTGACAAGTTAAATTTGAACTCTAAAATACAGTACCAGGCTGTAAATATTGCACATCGGGAAATTCCGGAAGCCACGAATATTTCCGGATTCTGTTGCTGCGTCTATAACTTATTGCATTAATAACTGATGTATTTATGACAATTTCATATGAAGTCATTGACAACGTTAATAAAGTTTCTTATTTCGTTGTTTTAAATACATAAATGAAAAACACGATAACATTATAGACGCGACAACAGCGTATATTCGTGGATTCCGAGTTTTCCAGATGTGCAATATATACGACTTTGGCGTTAGTTGTTTGGACGTCAAAATTGCGTAGTAAAAATTGTTTATCGAGAAAAATACTGTTATTGTTAATAATTTAAATTATTAAATATTTTTTGTATGAATTTAGTTCCCTGTAATTACGCAAAATGGCGTCGGTTCAAATCTAAAATGTCTGTCTTTATGTATACAATATAAATGCTATCAAAAATCACTTTTGAAACTTGAACTAAATAATAAAAAACGTAGTCTGTAACCGCATTACATCTCTGCTTTATACCGTTAAATTTAGCCCAAAAGAAAAACGGAACTTGATTTGGCCTATTATCTACAAAAGCGGGAGCGGAGTAAAACATCCGCTACTGCAGGTTCTGCTATTTAACCAGTGTTGTGGGACTACAGTGTAAGAAAGTAATAGCTTTCGTATTTATTACATTTTGATTTTGAGGTGGAAATAATTTAGGTGGTTGTAGAACATGCACTGTGTAATTTCAGCAGCATAATTCCCGCTATTTATATCTAAAGTTGACTTAACTTTCAGTGTTAATACAGTATAGTATTTCTAGCATTTTCTAAGTAAATAAATAATTCAGATCAACATCTTGATTATTTATAAAAATTGTCATTTCATGTATACATTGATAACCAGAGAAAAACATAACAAAATATTTCTTTGAGTATTAAAAAAAACAATAAGTTAATTATGACTGTTATATCAAAACCTTTGGTATAGTCCATTGAAAGAGTACACGGTTATATAGGGTGCTAATAAATTAGGTATCTCATTATAAGTATTTTGAAAGTATATGTTGTTTTTCCAAAAATTTAAGAAAACTAGTAAATTACTAAACACACTTAATAACACAGTACTTAAAAATAAAAACCACTTTGGTTTCATCTTTTAAAACCTCTTAACTATCATTTCTTCTACTTTTGCATATTGGCGGCGCCCGTTTCAAGATTGCGTCAAAATCGAGTTTTCAGCAATTAAAGGCTTTTTGCAGGTTCTGCTATTCAACTACCATTAGGGGAGCATAACCTGAGCGAGTACAACCTGTCTTATTTATTAGCTTTGTAAGCTTCTGTGTTATTTCTTGTGTACGTGTTCGATGATGTTAAACTTCTTGTTAATTACAAGGTTACAACGTTTGAACAGAACTATGAATTCTATTTTTGCACGGGAAAGAAAAATTTTAAAAATCGATATAAAACAGTAATAAGTATAAAATGGTATAAAGTTTTTTATTCATCTCAAGTTGATTCTTCTGATGCAATCTGATGACTCTAAAATAAACTATATTTTTTTTAAATTAAAATAATAGGCCGACAATGGATCATGTTTTGTCATCATGTCTCAATTTCATATTCACCTAATTTCTTAGCACCGTGTATATTACGGTATTTGATAAGTATTTAAAGTTAAACGCTTCACTGACTGCCGCAACTGCGTAAGACGTATAATCTAACTTAGCTTTCAAAAGCAAATATTCTTCACTAATCATCTTATGCCAAGAGGACATACAACTTGGGATAAGGAACCTAAAATGAAGCCGGAACAAATATTGCAAGGCGTAATGATGGCAGATTAAGTGACCAAGTGAAAGGTAAAAGTGAAAGATCAAGAACCAAAGGACGTCTTGAAGCGAGATGTGTGTGATCAACAGTTGTCGGAATTGAAGGAGTTAACCTAGAACTTGAACGTTTTCTAAGTATGGACATACCCATTTCGTGTTACGACAAAAAAATCCTGGGAATCATATTACCATGTCAATGCATATAAAATTAGGGGACGAATAAAATTAATATAGGCGTATATAGATCGTGGAAATTTGAAATTCGATATAAAGGTAATAATTTTGTCGAAGTATCGAATTTCGAAATGTTGTAAGCGACATTTTGTAGTAAGGAACATTTTCCATTACGACAAAATATTCATTACGACATTTCAAATTTGAACCGTCGATATGCTCGTGTTCATTATAATAATGACAATGTTTATACATACGGATTTACTAAAGTAATAGTTAGCTCAAACGGCGGTTTAGCGGTGGCAACCGTTAGTTGCGCAATGTGCAACGGGAAGTGAGCGTGTCTACAGCTCCAGCGCCTATCTGGAAAATAGGAAGGGTACTGTATATGCACCCGGAGCGAATCACCTAAGGCCTTCTGAGAACCGTATGAAGTCCGTTTAAACGGGCTGATCTGGGGTCAGGGCCTGACTGTGTAGGTCCTTGTGCGGGCTTGCTTGTACAGGTTATAAATACCCGTATAACTAAAAGATTGACAGGGAGGGTCACTATAAACAAAACGTATGCAGAAAAGATATGGGAGCTGTTCTTTCAAAAGAAGAAATCAAGATTTCAAACAATAGGAACTGCCAATATAATACAACATCGAAAGTAATAATAATTATTACTATATTATTACTTTCGATGCTGTGTGAAAGAGAAAGCAGTTACTTCTTTCTACATCGAAATATGCGTGCAAAGCGCTCTTATAAATGTTTTGCTGAGCAGGAACGCACCGATAAAAACAAAACTATATTGTTACTTTTCGGGGCAATAAGTTGTAGCAAATTTCATAAATAACACGCATATTCAAATATAATCAGTTTCGAGAAGTTCCGAGATTTGTAGAAAGGAATGTCCACATTATTATTAACGTTACTGGAATTTTCTATCCCTGATGATTAATGTTACATATTTTGAGTTGAGTGAAGCGATAACCTTTCTGTGTCAAATACCCTATTATGACAAGTTTTAACTCTCAAATGGTAAATTTTTTATCAGTTGACCGCCTGTGTCAGTTCTCGCCCGCGACGCTATAATGGCGCCAACGATAAAGATACTATAGTTAGAAGATATCTCCCACAAATATTTCCATCTCATGTGCATTACACTGCAACAGATTCCCGCTCCCGCGCCCCTGTAACTTTGCGAGCGAGAACTGACTTCTGTGGCCAACCTATACAACAACATGGCTAGCGGACCAACCTATCTTGTCAGCTGTTACTACTTATTAAAATACACAATATTTTATTATATGTATTTAAAAACTTTAGTAAAAAAATGGCAAGAATATTATAGACAATTACTTACTGTAAAAATACGTTATATAGAAGCCAAAATGTTAAATAAGTTTTTTTGGCGTCTGTACAATTATAAATAAATTTATTTTATATATTAATTTCTTTTTTATATTCTTAAAATAAAGATTACATAAAAGTGTTATTTATCGATAAAAATAATTAATTTAGACTTTTTCTTATGTATGTTAAGCGACGGTATATTTTTGGATGTCATGTTTCGTAGTTTATAACTTATTTATAAATTCAAAGAAAACTGGAATAAATCGATTCATAAGAATTGTATATTTCTAAGCCGTTACACTACAAAATTGAAAGTGACCAATCACACGGCTTGGAATTCCAATTACAATTGTAATGAGTATTCAAACGAACCAATCGCAAGTACATCATTCAACATTATAAACTCAATTCAAATTCACCAATTGTGCAGCTTTAAATGCCAATGTTATATCTAAGCCACGCTATTGGTCAATTTAAATTTTAAATTTGGAATTCCTTATATAGATAAGAAATTGTACACAGCATAATTAATTTTGCCAAAGTGTAACGTACAAACTAGATACAATACGGTAGTTGTTTGAAATAAATATTATAAGTGGTAAATGTATATTAACCTTTGTTAATAGGTTAATATACATTAACCTAAATAGGTTAATATACATTAACCTATTAACAAAGGGCTTATTATTAGGGCTGCTCTTTAGCAGCCCCTAGAGTTTCTTGCACATTCTTCTCAGGGGAATCTGCCTTGCGAATGAGCAGTAGAGTTTAATCAATATAACGATTTCAACAGTGGGACATGAACATCGAGTACATAACCAGAAATAGAGACGAAATAAAGGCCGTCCACCCCTGGCAACTCATCAAACAAATGGGCCTTATATCACTTTTAAATATCAACTCTCGTTAGCGCTGAAACCACAAATTAGAAAGCTACAATAGTACAGCGCCAACAACTGACCTGTGTGTACGTCTCCGTATGTTCCAAAAATGTTCTGTATTTATTGTAATAAAGATAATATCTCTAACTATGGCGGCCTGTTTTATTCGGTGGTGTGGGAAAAACAGCAAAACAAAAACATCTAATTACAAAACAAACGGAATCACATTTCATCGGTAATTAAGTATTTAATTTTTCAATTTTCGTCCATTATAGCAAAGCGCAAGTTAAACTGGTCTATTTGAAGTGAAACAATTGACGACACCCGTCAATTGTTTCGAATTCGGGCCGGCCAATCGGAGCGCAGTTGTCACCGTAATGATTTGGCAGAATAGTTTTCAAACAAATGAAATAACATTTCGTCTCTATTTGTGGTTATTTACTCGATGGACATGAATTACGAAACTGTGACATTACATAAACTCAATGCTGGATGTGCGAGGCGCCTTCATGAGGTAAGTCTTGGCTCTTTCAGTAAGTACGAAAAATCATACAAAAGACGCGTGGTTTTTTCATTCATATCTGGTTTCTACGTTGCACAATTGACATACATTCATCCTGTCATGGTTAAAATCGTTTTCCTTCTGTTTTGCGGTAATGGAAATGGAACCTTAATGTACGGTTTGGAATAATAGAAAGTAATCTTAAAGAACAATGCCCAAGTTTCCTACAGTCCTGGACGAGCTAAAAAAAAGATGATGACAATCAATCACATATGCGGGGATTTATTTTTAGTTTCATATAGTTTATAATTATACGGGATTTATATTTTTTTAACTAGAGAACTTGATTTAAGCAACATTTTCTTTTTGAGGTTATGTTAATAATTAACAAATTAACGAAATACTTTAATAAAGGACTTGTACCGAATTAGTATGGAGTTTGGTACTTTATTCACAGAAAAAAATAACCAGCCTCAATTTTTGTGCTAGATGTAAGCTTGAAATAAGGAGCTTAACAAAATAATAAAAAAAAATATTGTGACCTAAATTTTTTATTTATTAGAACAAAATATTCCGCCTCTAAGGGTGGCAAACTAGGGGATAAAACCGGTTTCGCGTAGTTTCCGTAACCGATTTCATTAAAACTTGGCAAATAGATGCATTTCCACGAACTTTTGACGTCGGTTTTCTTTTTACAAAAAAGTTATATTTAAAAATTCATATCTCTTTTTCTCCAACTTATTTCAAAGTTTTACGAATGAATCTTATATTATTTTGTAACGCATAGGTGGATATAAATTTTCAACCGGTGGCGATAAAAAAATGTGCCAGTCCAAAATGGGCATTGTTCTTTTTATGATTTCAGAATATCTATTTGTAATGGTTCACTAGGTTTTTTGGCGTGTTTAAAAATTACTATATACGCAGTAAATTCTAAACAGCGTTTTAAAGGTACATAAAGCGTATTTATCTGGTAAGCTTTTCCTTGAGCCAGTCGTCGGTGAGCTCGTCGATTTCTCTCACTTCTAACAAACGCGGAGCGCCCACCTCTGCCGCTAGAGCGCGTTGAGTGCCCGCGTACATTACCTAGAGAATTAAATATTTACAGTGAATCCATAGTATTAATATGTAAGTAACTGTTTTTTCTTAACGTTTATTTTATTTTATTCATTTAATAATTTGTTGCAAAGGAAAACACAAATCAAAGAAGGATGGCGACATACCGTGAATTTTGTGACCCAGTGTTTTTGACGACGTGCATTAAAGAGACATATCAATACTTGTGATTCATTATCAAAGCATCAAAAAAGCTATAATTGATTACAGTCTGTGGTTATAAAGTTGATATAAGATATGTTTATTACAATGTCCTATGTTTCGCTTCAGATGTTTGTTCGTAGTAGTAGAAAACAACAAGTTTTACGTTCGTTCCCAAAAATAATAAAGAACTTCCCGAGTATTCCCAAATCTGCCAAACTTTGCCGCATTTAATATAACTTATCATGTTCTGCAGCAATGAAAATTAATAAAAATTAAATCTGCCCAAATGGCAGAAATCTTCCACACATGGTCGCACGGGTCTCAATATGACATGGCTTTGCCAAAGCCTTAATAAATTTAAAAAAAAATCAAAGTGATATTGATATTGGCAAGAGGTCTCTTGTCAAAACGTTCCTTTGCAACTTTCATTAAATATTGTCTAAATATTTTTGTCACATTGTGTTTTATTTCTTGCTTTATGCCGTTACGGTTCAATCGATATTTCATTAGGTATTTTATAGCTTAAATGTTGTATGTGTGTATTGAAAAATAACCAATACTTCAAGTGGGCAAACATTCAATGATGCTTAAAATGTAACGTACGTACAAGAACGTTACCTAATCTATAGTCGAACTGAATTAATTGGATGTTCTTGCATCCATTCTAAAATATAATGTTTTACATTTTTTTTTATTCCCGACTTCTAAAAATATACAAAAATATGTTGATAACCAGGCATAAAGTAAAACGCAAAATTATACTGAACGGCTCTTCATCGTTATTGGGGCAGCTGTCGCCATCCTTCTTTAGCAAAATGGAAAACTAAAAGCCTTATTTCTAAAGAAATTTCTTCCTGCAGACCAAAATACAAAATACAATAATTACAACAATGAGTTTACGTGCACAACAAAACTAATATAGTAAAAACATTAAGTAATTGAAGACAGATAGATAGATACTTAGATAGTATTATGATATCCATAAAATGGATGGAACAGTGGATAAATAGTGCTTCTTGACTCTCATTTTAAATATAGCTAAGGATTTACTATCACAAACAGTAATGAGAATGCTGACCGCATGAAGCGCAATGGTTTTGTGTTTCGTCTTAGTTTTTTTGTTATGATACGACGGAACGAACAAGTTGGGGGCCTGGTAATCGACTCGCATGTTCCTAACTGTTGCAGTGCCTCCAAGAGCTTTAAATCGCAAAGATGTGAAAAGCACTGTCACTGCGCCCCTCTCCCTGAGACACAAGTTAACAAGTACCATGTGCCTGTAATTTCACCAGTACCCTTACCCTTCAAAACCGGAACACAGTAATGCTGACATTACTGCTTGGCGGCAGAAATAGGTATGGTGGTAGTACTACCCTAGACGAATTCTCTCACAAGGAGCTGTACTGCTTCTAAACATGCTGCTGGTGGCTGTCTGCTGACCCAAGAGATAGGTTTTTCCGAAAAGTCTCTGGCGGACCCGGACATGTTTGTCTGCCCCGGTTTTGCATGTTTCTGTGGCGCCTGTCTCGTGAGCAGCTAGCGCGTAACGGTCTAGTTGAGGGCCTGAAGCGAGGAGCTTATCCTCTACTAGATCTCCGGAACGAGGCCGGAGAGCTAGTAGAGCTAGTAGATATCCTCCGGTCCCTCCAGTCGCTTAGGTTATTGGGAACTGGAGAGACCAATGAGGAAATTTGGTAGTGGACTCAGAGTCGACGGCTTAGCGGTGGCAACCGCTAGTTGTGTAATGCGCAACAGGAAGTGAGCGTGCCTACAGCTCCGGTACCTATCTGGAAAATAGGGAGGGTACTGTACGTGCACCCGGGGCGGCTCACCCGGGGCACTACGCTGTACGGGGTACTGGCTGATCTGGGGTCAGAATCTGGACTTTTAAGGTTCCTGTGCGCGCACAGGTTATAGTGCCCTTCTCGTATACCCTCAGGGTCGGTAGGTACGGTCACGATATATAATCAAAATTAATGTAGAAAGGTATGAGGCTGCTGAAGTGAAGAAATGGATTTCTGACAGATGGCGCTACGTCTTAAAAATCGTTAAATAGCTAAAACAAAAATCTGTAACAAGCACATAGAAAACTTCGTAAAGTCCGCTAGTTCGTTCTGTAGCTTAGTTGGCATATAGCGTCTGGCACGGTTTGCTGGAAGACGTTTGATGAAGAGGATTTTTTCTAAGTGCTCCATCTTTGTATTAATAATTATAACAAGCTAGTGTATGTAAGATGTTGAAACCTGTTCCAGTGCCGTTTGTAACTGGTATTTCGACCCCTCCCTCCTACGTAAAGTATCGTATGTTGAAATTACCCAGTTTACAGCCTTTTAAAGTTCTGAATTCACAGAAATAAGCACAACATGTAATTTTAGCATTTCTCAGTTTTATTTGGCAAAGGTCGTTACACACATAGAGTATTATAAAATCCTAGATATCCGTTAGATGATCTATGATGATGTCCCACATATATAAAATCTAGATTTGTTGTGAAGTGTGACAATTGTCAGTAGTGAACGTCCTTGTATGAAGGTGGAACCTGAAAAGCAGCATGTGGTGCTGAGGCTCCATCCTTTTCACCAGCAGTAGATTCCACTACTCCTTTAATTTATGACCGTGTCTGCAGCGAGTAAATAATCTTCCTTCAGTAGCAGCAGAGCTCCTCCGGTTTAAAAGCGTAAGGGGCTCATCAACTTATGTCTCAGGGCGACAGGCGCAGTGGCAGTGCCCAATGGATAGGCGTGTCGCTTACTACCAAGCGCAAAACTCGCAACAAAAGATTATTTCTCGTGTCATTCTGGAATACAACAGATGAGAACTCACTTGCAGCTCCATATGTGCGTCTCGTGGAGTGTAGAATATGAAACAGAGAGGGAATGACTGTCGCCCGTCGCTGTGGTCCATTTTGTAACTGAAAAATACAAATACAGGGTGACTCTAAAATATCACAACAGAGTGACACTGTGGTTAGGTAAGCTCTATAGCTACCAGAAAAAAATAGTTTGGCCTTAGTAAAAGTTTTGGTTTTCGAGACATTGGCACTATTAATTTTTTTTGGAAAAACTACTTTTTTGGGCTTTATGTAAGTTTAACTGCAGATGGTTGTTATTTTTGTTTTTCGAGTATTCTGAATAGTTTTTGCAGGTACTGCAACTAATATTTTACTGATTAATATCATAGAATGCGAAATAAGCTTACAATTTGGTATACCTCGTACCCTTGTATATAAAAATAAAAATATGCCAATTTTTTTTATATAAACTGAACTAAATAGAACACGCATAGTATGTGATATATATTTTTAAAATGACTTTAATTTCTTTTGTAAAAAAAAACAATTCTGAAATAAAGCCAATGTCCCTACTGCTCAACCGGCACAATAGAACTGATTCAATACAATAATTGGACGTAGTTAAGCAAAAAGTATCCCGTTCATAAAATTATCAAAAAGTTTGTTATATGTATTAAACGGTTCCTAAAGTCTAACCTCAGATCAGGAAAAAAATCCAACATATAAACATACATTAAAAGTTTTGAAAATAAAACAAGAGTAAGAAACACTTCTAAACTTCAAACTGTCATATCTCGAAAGTGACTGGTTGTGTATTGGATCCTTTTTGTTTAACTACGTCCAATTTGAATTCAAGCTGAGGCAGTATCGACTCGTAAGGAGAAATAGGGTAAAATTATTCTAACTTTTTGGAATACCCTATATCTTCCAAATTAATCTGATCATAGTCTGGTCGACAAATTGTTTCAAGGCAAAAAATCTTTCTCTACAGTCCAACTTCATTTACTGCATGAATAGGTCCCCATAGTTTGTGCCATCGTGATCTTACACTAGTCTCACCCATTATAAAATGCTAAAACGGAATTCACAAGCATAGGTAAAAGGCATATCATACCTGTATACAATAAACCTGGGTTGGTGCGAAGGCAAGATGTCCTGCAGCTCTTCAAGTTCGACATTTTCCAGCTCCTCGTCGACTTCCAGTACCTGCTTCTCTCTGTTGACCTGTAAAATTAATATTTATAAGGTTTTACCATTATTATAGATGAAAATGATTATTTATTACTGGTTTAAAATTATTGACACAGTTGTTAGGCCTTTCGTGATGAACAACCCTGATGCTGTGTTTACGGAGGGATGACAACCGCCTTTGGCAGACTACATCGCTTTGCTGATAGAGCCGCAGTCGGTTTGCTGTTTATATCGAGTCAACAGCCGTTTTCGCGAAACAACCAAATCATTACACATCAGTGTTGTCAGATGGTTATATTTCTTACATTCATCGCAACTTTTGACCTTGCGTGAGTAAGTAATTTTTCCAATTGAGAACCTCCTCGGTTAAAAATGCTTGACAGGTTAAGTAAAGATGAAGTTGATGATGAAGAAGTAAAGATGGAATTATACAAATTAATTCCGCCTTCCCCCTAGGGGACTAGACGTAGGTTCCATTTCTAGGTTTCTTTCTAGGTTCTCTACAGTGATGTTTCAACATAACTAGGATTACAAAATATTACAAAACTTCATAATATCCTAATTTATTTACTATCAATGCAATTTGATTGTTATCCCATTTGTGGTCTATAAAACAAATAAATGATATAGACAATCACACTATTACTCTGGTCTCAAACTATGGAATTCAGCTCAAACTCATGGTACCACATTTTCGTTTAACTAAGGTAAATGATTCTTTTATGGGGAACTGTATACGTTTTTTACAATAAGATTCCAGAGCATATATTAAGATAGATTATTAGAATATTATTAAGTTACCTGTTGGTGGTGTATGCGCAGTAGTGTAAGGTCAAAAGCACTTTTAGGTGCTGCAATTTAATTTTTTAGAATATTTTATCTATAACTTTCCAGTCTTTCATAATTTTCTTATAAAATTTTCACTGTTCACAAGTTATTTGGCAAGCTTTACAAGTTTATAAACATTTACTTTTATTATCCAGTTTTACTCGATATATAAAGTAAAAATACAGAGCACAGAAAGAATGATCTTTCCTTGAGTGGCAGCAATTTAGGCAAGGCATTAATTTTTTAAAGAACTTCTTCAACGGAGTGCTGTTGTGGACATTTAAGTAGCCGTAGAGCTCCTTGTGAATAAGTTCGTCCAGGATAGTACTTACCTATTTCTGCCGCCAAGTAGTAATGTCTGCATTACCATATTCCAGTTTTGAAGGGTAAGGGTGCTGGTGAAATTACAGGCACATGGGACTTGTCAACTTATGTCTCAGGGTGATGAATCGCAGTACCTATCACATCTTTGCGATTTAAAGCTCTGAGTGGCACTGCAACTGTTATGGACAGGCGTGTATCTTACCATCAGGCGCACAACTTTTTCGTCCCATCACTTGATATTATAAAGAAAAAAAAGATTCATACCCGAGTTGAAAAAACCTACCGAGAGTGAGACCCATAACTTCCTGAACTAGCGCCCTTAGCGCTGAGTCACCGAGGTCGTAAATTTTTACAATAATTAAATATTAATGATCGAACGAACACAACGTGCAATATTAGGCTTGAATAAATTGTCGTGACAACGAACTTGGTAAACAACGTGACTTGTAGCGGCTGATAAGCGTCTGCCTATAGGGGTGTGAAATAGGTATCTAAAATTTTAGCTTTTAGCCCTTTAATTACCTTGTAACGTATTTAAAACGAAGTGTGTAGTCTAAATGGTCATTTCCATGTAGTAAATACAGGAAAAGTGTACCGGAATTGCGATAAAATATGCATAATACCTTCAATATCAAAGCAGCAGTAGAACTGTGTTTCGCAAAGCGAAATTTCTTCAGAGTCTCCTTCACGTCCTCTGTTATATCACAAACATTAACATTTTGTGCCGACATTTTATTTATTTTGCGTAAAATTCAATAAAAAATTATAAAAATCGAGTATCTGTTCACGTCAACAAAGGGAGTTTGACAATAGTGTTGCGCTCTTTTCGTATAGTAATTTCCTGACTTTGTACAATAAAAGTTGACAACTATAAGGAAAAGTTCTTATATACCATTATACTTCTAACTCAATAACCGCACAAGAAATGTGGTTAAAAAACCTTTTGAATCTGAAAAGAAAAATAAATGTTCCTGAAGTAAGCAAAAAGCGTTTTGTTTGCAACTGTTAGTGACACAAACACTTTTCAAAACAAAATGTAAATTCATAACAATGCTGATTAGAGGTGATGGACTATATTAGAAAGCGTTTGAAGTTTCGTCTTAATGTTGCAATTACAAAACGTTCTCAACTTCTCATGACATCAGTGACATTAGTGGTTTGTGTCAGTTGTCAGTGACATTTGAATGAAAAGTAATTTTTATTGTCTCATTCCACAAAAAGTAGAATTTCAAAGTGAATTTTTAATAAAATGTCAATTCTTTTCATTTGTATAACCTTCTCAACTCCCTGGCGTACTTATTAATGCAAGTTATGTGGTGCGTTTATCAACGTTTTGTGTGTTAATTCAATAAATTAGAAAGTGGTAGTGGACGTAAAAGAACTATTGTTATTTATCGGAATTGTTCTCTAATCACGGGAACTGCAGTATTCGTTGAATGTACTAATTAAAGTTCAATAACACATAATAATCCACAAATTGGTAAGTGTATTTAAATTAGCTATTTATCATAAAATTTATTGTTGGTTAAAAGTCAAGGTGTGTAAGTATATACATTCTCTTTTTTTTTTGTATATTTAGTATGAAAAGTTTGAGAGTTCCGGTATCATGGTGATGTTTTGCATAGTAGCACCTATTTAAGCTTTTTGTTAGGGTGTTTATTTCATAGTTCTCTAGTAAATTTGACGTAAAGCCAAAACTAATGCAATTAAAAAAAAAAGTATTAGTTTGCGAAATAAGCTTCTTGACACTTATTATTGTTGGATGGGATGGCCCCACATTTGTGAAATATTTTTTTTTTTAAATTGGGTTTTTTGTCTTCTATTTTAATTTAATTTTAATTGTTTGTGGAGATGGATTTAAGGTTATTACTTTGTTATTTCAAAGACTATGACATTCATTTTTGCACAGTAAGCATTAATTTATGTTGTCTATGGACTGATAGCAATAGATTCCCACATATCACGCTAATTTGGTTGTTACAACTACAAAATTACTCCACTAAATTACCGAAATGTAAACTCATAATCCAACGCTAGTTACACGTAACTGCACTGTCCTCAGCATTATGTTGATGCGTAAAGGAGTTACTACTTTAATTAAATGTGGGATTGGCTTAAACTGATCAGAAAAAGCTTTATAAATGTGCAGCAACAATACAAAAGATGTTACGTATTATGTTCAAAATGATTCTTGTGTTGATAAGTACTTACTATGATTCTTCAGTTACTATTTTAATTTCAATTGTTTAATGCATATCACATTACGAATTTAAGATAATATTAATTGATGGTATACATGTGACGCCCTGCAAGGGCACAGCAACATCTTCATTCTGAAATGATTTGGAAAAGAAAGAACATGATAAATTATAAAGTCTCTTTACCTTTTAGAGGTGGGTTTTTAGTCTTAGTCACAGGGAATTCAGTATATCGGCAATTAATAGTCAAATGTGATTGACACGTTAATTTATTAAAACATTTTAAGCTATGTACATATCTCAACCACATTAAGGATGTCCTTAAAAAAGACCATGCCAAAAGTATTCAAAAAAATACAGGCATGTGTGTTACGATTCATGCCTCCCGAGACACGTATCTGCAGACTTGGTAGGTCTGTATACTCGTACTAAGCACTTTATTTCCTTTCTTGTGATATGGAACAAAGGAATGGAATGCTATAAAACTGATAACAAATATTCCACATTTAAAAGCAAACTAAACCTATTATTAACCTCTAAAACTTACTACTCAATAGGATAGTTTTTGTCAGATAGAGAGCTATGAGAAAAATAAATGTTGTTTCACTTGTCAACAGTGTCAAACAGATTTGTGTTTGTATTTTTGGAGATTAGATTGTATATTGGAGCACTCTAAGGGTTCATGTTTGTATGGTACAGTTAGAGAAAGTCAAAATCAAAGATCATTAATTCCATAGGTAAAATAAATTTACATTTGAAAACGAACAAGACATCACAAAAGAACGAGCAAGAAACTCTAGGGATTGCTCTTTTCAAATAAGCTTAAATGCTATGGAATACACTTTGAATCAAATTTGTGTGGATTCTGGAGCCGTGTCATCTTTCCATACATCTTTATCTAACACATAGTCTTCAATTTTGTAATTTGACTTTTCAATCAAAATATTTTTAATGTAGTTTTTAAAATTAGGAAATGGTAATCTTAATATATGCTCCGGAATCTTATTGTAAAAACGTATGCAGTTCCCCATAAAAGAGTCGTTTACCTTGGTTAAAGAAAATTGTGGTACCATGAGTTTGGACTTAGCTCTAAGGTTAATATTATGGATATCTTCTTTCTTATTGAAATTCTGTATATTTTTACGGGCATATAACATATTTGAGTAAATGTGCTGTGATGCCACAGTCATGATACCAGTCTCCTTAAACTTTTCTCTGAGAGAAACCCGAGAGTTTAGACGGTACACAGAAATAGATATGAGCACCGCGCAGGCGCCGCCGCCGCCACGTCTTTCCTCGCGGCGACTCCGCCAACAAATGCAATCGGCGCGCCGTTCAGTTCGATCAGGCGCTCCGATCGTACGCACGCGCACTCTTCGTATTGTGTATGCGAAAATGGCGACGCCAGAAAATGACTTTTCTAGGATAAAACTTTTTTTATTAAATGTAAGTTCGCATTTGACTCCATCTCACCTGGATGGAAAGTGACGATGAGGTCGGCGATGGAGCATGCACACCTAAATAATGCCTATTCACTTTCGCTTTGAAATTGCCCAAGTTATAACGTTCAGGGAACAAGTCTGGAGGCAGGGAATTCCACTCCATAGCCGTTCGCCATATAAATGCGTAACGCTTCGTGCGAATCTTTGGAAGATCCACAATTTAGAAGTGGAACCCAAGCCTAGTCTCCCGGTGATAGAAAGGGGAAAGCGGAATTAAATCGTGTAATTCCATCGCACACTCTCCGTGATATATCCTGTAAAATACCGATAAGCTGGCAACTTTACGGCGGTGTTCAAGGCTCTCAAGCTTCGCCTCCACTAATTCCGAGTCACCTATAAGCTTCTTGGCACGGTGGTCAATTGAATCCAAAGTGGCCAGTTGGTATGTAGCAGAGCCATCCTAAAGGTGGCAGCAGTATTCCATGCACGACCGGATTTGTGCTTGTTACAGCTGAAGCAAAAGTCCCGGTGTGAAGTAACGCCTCACCCTGGAAAGGATCCCAAGCTTCCATGCTGCATGTTTGGCCATGGATTCAATGTATCTTCCGAAGTACAAATTGGTCGATAGGTTCATTCCAAGTAGCTGGAGACAGTCGGCTATCGGTATGGATATATCATGAAAAGTCGGAGTCAGCTCAAAGGGACTCCGTTTTGTGGAGAATAGACACGCCTGCGCTTTGGAAGCGTTAAATTTGACAAGATTGGCATCGCCCCAATCGGCTAACCATGGACTCTCGACAAGACTGGATTTCTTCTCCACTGACCCTTGAATTGGTCAAGTACCTATCTACAACTGTGTTGTCATCAGCATACGCAAAGGTACCTGGAATGAACATATCATTGATATGCAGCAGAAAGAGAGTTGCAGACAGTACGGAACCCTGAGGAATCTATCGCCATATGTTCGGAAGAGTAGTCTTCTAAGATCACTCGAATCGAATGTTCGCTCAAGAAATCCAAGATCCAATTGCAAAGGTCAGTGGGAAGCCCTTAAGAGGGAAGCTTACCTAAAAGGTTTGCGTGCCAGACCCTGTCAAAGGCTTTAGAAATATCCAAAGACACTGCAAGTGCTTCACCTTGCTTTTCTATAGCCTCGCTCCATATGAGACAGGCATACATAAGAAGATCCTGTAGAGTTCTCAGCAATTTCCGAAAAGAACGATTCAAAAGCTTGTGCTACCTTGTCTTTAGATTTTATATGTTTGCCGTCTAATTCTAAAACTATATCTCTATCGCGTTGTTTAACCCTGCTTGAATCTTTATTTATTATGCTCCAAGTAGTTTTAGACTTATTTAATTTAAATGTACCTCGCCTATTTTTACATACATTATGTATGTATGTATAAGAAGCCAATTTCAATTACGGGATATTTGGCAGGCTGGGGAGTTAAATGTTGTGTTGGGTGACTCTTTGGCGAAGAGGGCTAAAACTCTACTCATATGTGAGGTCTTGTCTCTCACTACGAGGCGACACGATAGAGTAGAATAATCCGCATTGATTGACATCCAATAAATATACCACAGGCATCTATATTTCTGGAAAAGTACAGTTTAGGGCAATTCTAGACAAGAGCGAATAGGCATTTTTTACAAAAACTAATACCATTGTTGGCCACATCATCGCTTAACATTAGTTGGGTTTGTAGCCAACTGTTTGTCTATTATTATTTACAAAAAAAATCTGAACCCTTTTAGTATTGTCATTGATAAAGAGTTAAAGTCTTGACCTGATGAAAATTCCCATTAAAGGGCAACATTGGCTTAGTCGTTGCAGATATGTTTCGTTTGTTCATAGCAGAGCCGAAACATAGATGTGATAGTATGTTTGTAATAAACTCACAACATCCTGTATCATGCTATAGAAGCTTCACAATGTCTACATTATGTACTTTTATGTACATACATTTGACAGCCATTGTCTTTCTATCATCTGTATTATAATCACTGTATCGGAGTAGATTTACGGTACAATTTCTAATAGATTCCTTGAATGTATTACAATTACCAGACTAGTCCCTGTCTAGACCCTGAAACGATGCCTTGTGCTTTAGTTTCGACTTGATAGTGTGTTTTAGTGCTTAAAAATTAGTTCTTAAAAAATGTATATGTCTAGAATTCAAACGTCAGCCTATATATATTCAATTACTTATATCTATAAAATCCGTGGTTGGTAGTGGAACTTATTAAATTCTATAATTTGATATAGTAATATTTAATAATTTGCCATAAAATTGATTTGTTATTAATTATCTAAATGTATTGGTAAGTTCTTTGTATTTTATTGTTTTTATTTGTATTTGGTCTGATAGGAGTTACTGATTGTAATCTGGCCTCCATATCATAACTAACGTAATCGACTAATCGAAGTTTTTAGCGAAACCGAGTTCTTAATATATCGGGAATCAGCAAAAAGAGACAACCCCCTCTAATCGGTTTTTAAATTTCGTGTTTAGTTTCAGTTTTATTATTCTTTTTCTTAATGAATGGCTTGTGGGACTAGTGATGGAATTCTACCCGGGTAAATACCCAAAATGGGAAAACATCCGGGAATATTCCCTTTGATTTCACCCGGTGGGTATTTATTCGGGTATATTTGTTTTTTTGACACGGTTACAATGTTGAGGCTTACAGTTTTCATGTGTCCCTATATACCTAAACGAAAAATAAAATCTCATATTGTGTTAGACAGTTGTATCAGAGTTAATTTGTCAGTTATATACTTTAAATTACATTGATACTGAAAATTTTATTGGAGTAGAAAAAAATAAAATATGAAACAAACAACACCTTTATATTACATCTAAAGTTAGAACTGGTGTAAAAAATGGCATTAAGTTTGAAGTGGGTAGCCTGGAAGCCTAGGACACAGATCTCAGCCTCCGTAGTATGCCGCCTCTATAAAGCTATTATATCCATATTAGCTCTCAAATTCTAGTGGTTTAAAATTTTATCACAATAGCAAACATGACACCGTGACGTCACATTTTTAGGTCACTGCGAGCGCCGGCGACCAAACATGGCTGCAAAGTTATGATTGATTTTAAAACATTTGCACACTAATTTTATCAACGTAAAAATTGTGCGCGACAAACGAGATGAAACGACATTTCTTGTTTCATCATTTTCGTGCGATGATTAAACGACAAAGATAGCTACATACTCAATTTCATATCGTTGTCTTTGTTCTTTATGTATAATGTATAACAATAGTTCATTACCAAATAAGCAAACTTAGATTTATCAACTGAATTAAATATTGTCACGAGCAGGTTATCGCACACATTCTGCCATACTACGGCCACTGATCTAGATTAGGTTCTAAACCTCTTCTCTTTTGCAAATTTTGTCACTTTAGAAAATAAGATCTGTTTCTGTGCAAAAAATTGTAACCAATATTTGTGGAGAGAAATAAATTTATTATTAATATTATTATTTAAGACCTTTTGTACCACATAAAGCAATAAATAATATGACCTTTACATTTATTAAAATGAAAGCCATAGAAATAAATCTATTTGGGTATTTACCCGTTTTTGGAATATTCCCGGGAATATACAGAAAATACATACCGTCTCGAAAACATGGAAAGTTTCCGAGACATCCATCTCTATACGGAATTAATGAGAACGTCTCAATTTTGCCAGCGCCCATTTCATGCCAGTATCATAAACATCACAGAGGACGTGTACAGAAAATTTGTTTGGTGTCACTAAGAGGGAGCATCGACGAGATTTTTGCACAAATTGATTCGGCACAAGTTAGAAAACACAAATTGTTAGTAGCATGTATGCATATTATATGTACAAATATAGTGTTAATACATGAACAATGTTTACAATTTAATGTGATTCATATTACAAATTTACAGAGAATATGATATATTTTTGGGTGAGAGGACAGGGACAAAAGGAATAAGGAAGTAGGACGAGGGTTAGAATGAGGGAGGACGTCATATCGTGAACACCGTAATTAAGAGCAATCAAAGACTTTTACTTTAACTGCCCCCGTGGCCGAATGGTCAGAGGTTCCAGGTTCGGTTCCCTGGCCGGGAGAAATAATATTTGCATGGCTTAGGTTTATTTATCTCGTCAGTACAGGGATTCCCTAGTACAGGGCTACTTAAAAAAAAGTTTAAGACAATAACACTTTAGGCACACCCCGGACACTCCATACAGTGGTCGAAAGTTATTTACCTACTACTACTACTACATGCAGCAAGGCGCTATCTGCACACGCGCAAATGTGTGCGTGAAGTGGCAAGTTATCCATCACTTCTCGTGCTATTACGTCACGTGGTCAGAGCGGCAACATAGCGAAAATTGTAACGCGAATCTGCTATCCATAATTCTATTACCTAAGAGGGAGCAGACGAAAAATTCCTAATCTTCGATTTGATTTTAGAGGGGTATATCCACTTTAAAGTTAAATATAAAATATTGTATGAGTAACTACACGATATATTCAAGCATAGACACTAATCAGAAACATAAAACAATAAAGTTTCCTCGATAGATAAAAATCACGAAATGACCTCTTATTTTCATATTTTTTCGATTCATCCTCGAAATGCTACAGGTTATTAGGACAAAAATTAGATAATTAATTATATTTATGCATGATCGAGAACTGTCACTATGGATTTTTTTAATTCCCTTTAGTTTTAGAGTTATTCCGCTAAAACGAATTTGGTACTTTTAATGTGCAAAATTCAACATCTCCTGTCGCATGTCACGCGAACTGCAGGCATATATTTGTCTCACAAATGTGGGCGGAGCCAACGTCAAAACTTTTTTGGTATGCTCCCTCTTAAAATAATGCATTCAAATTAACACCCTTGATAAGAAATTTAAAACAAATATAATGTTTTGCCATCTCTTCTCTTAATGGAATCCTAATAATTACACATGTTCATTGGGTATTTATGCCGTTATAAAATTGTTTTTCATTAATTCACTAACTAGAATAATATTGAAAATTTATTTAAAAAATGTATTGAAAGCACTTAAAAGGTATTCGATAGTTAGTTAATAATTAGGCATATTCATTACGTAATATTTATCGACAATACGAATTGAAAATTCGAGAGCCTTTGTCTACTAGCTCACGAAGTTATGGCGTCTCATTATATTGATATAATAAATCTGTATTATACTATACTCTGCACTAAATAAACGAAAAAAAACAATAACTGAATGAGTCACAGATATATCTGTGTTTTTCATCTTTCAGAAAACGAAAGAAACTCCTCTCTTATCCCGTTTAGATGACGATAAATAGCACAATTCATGACCATTGTAAATAGTGTTGGTGTTCTAGCTCTCGTAGAATCGTTAATGTTCGGTGGACTGTATTTGTTCAGGTTCTTGATTTGGATCGATGGGGTTCTTGCTCTTCTCGGGATCAGGATCGTAAATGAAACACTTGTTCAATTGCTTACTGACTACTACCACTACCATTTATTGCTCAAAATGTTCCTACTTATGTATTAAATCTAGTCTCTCATCTAGTAGAGATGTCGGCCAGGTGGCGGTCGGCGCGGTGCGCGGGGCGCTGAGGGCGGCGACTGCGTACGACGCTGTGTGCGGGGTGCGGGGAACGGCAACGCGCTCTCGGTCGGGGCGCGGAGTGTTTTCGTGTGTGGCTCGGTGTCCGTAACAAATAGTAACCTGCAATGATGTTGTATATTAACGTACAAGTTTCATAATGAATAAATGAAAACTATATTCAAATATCAAAGCCGTCTTAGCGCGAAAACGGCTTGCCAACAGCCTTATTGCCGTTTAGTCAATGTGACCGTCAACGTGCGGGGCGTGGTGGCAGTATCTAAACCTAGGGAGGGGTGAGTGGCCATTCTCGTTACTTTTTGTTCTCTGCTCTAGGTAGGTATCAAAATCTCGAAATTTACCGAAATGCAAACGCGTTAGTAATGATAATGAGACAGAGAGAAAAGAAAGAGAGAAACTTTAATTAAATAATTCTCGAATCAAATCCCTAATTTCATTGTCGTCTTTGACAATGAAATTTGACAAATATTATAATCGCAGACGTTTTTTTTCTCTTAATTTCTATTATTTTTAATCGACTTATAAAAGGAGGAATTTTTTAATTCGACTGTTTTTTTTTATGTATGTTACGCGATATCGCGATATTTGTGGACCGATTTCGATGATTCTTTTTTTTTTTGAAAGAGGGTATCTCAGTTTAGGTCTTAAATTTTTTCGCGCACTTTCCGGTAACCGATTTCAATAAAAATTGGGAAATAGATGTAATGAGACGAAGTTTTGAGGTTGGTTTTTTGACAATTATACAATTTACAATTATTATCGCATATCAAATGGACGTAGTTAAGCTAAAGGGATCCAATCCACAAAATTATCAAAAAATTAGTTGTGTGTACCGAACGGTTCCTAAGTCTAACCTCTTGGATTAGTAAAAAATCCAACATTTAAACATAAATAAATATCTTTGGAGTTACATGACATTATACGTTTTGAAAATAAAACAAGAGTTTTTAAACTTCAAGCTGCCATATCTCAAAATTTAGTGGACGTGGATTCGATCCTTTTTGTTTAACTACGTCTAATTATTGACATATTTATTTGAGCCATGTGCGCACGGCCATGTGTTATTATATGATTACCTATTTAGTTTGTTACTCCAGTTTAGTATGTTTGCATCGCGTATTATGAAATCGCCGTGTGTAACCGTTCTTAATGTACCATATATATACAATATGTTTGTTCGTCTAATGTTTGGCCAGATACAGTGAAACTATGTTATACTTAACAAATCAGTCACTTAAACGAAATGATAGTTATTTGGGTCTATTTGAAAGATAACAATTGTAAAATGTAACTAGATATCAAATAATAATTTGAATGACGTCTAAATATACATAAAATAAATATATATAGAATAGTATGTATTATAATGCGATAAAGATTCACAATAAACTACCCGAATACCTCAGATGTGAGACAAGTTACAGAAGTTTCACTAAAAAAATTAAAATTATTATTAATTGACAAGTGCTATTATAACTTAAATGAATTTTGTATTGACAAACTTGCGTAGTTTTTGGTTAAGTTATGTTGTTATATTATTTTCTGTGTTTGACGAAGGCTGATGACGGATAATTATTGTTATATTTAATAATGTGTGAATAATAATGTAAGCCAAAACGTGGCGACTAAGTGCGGGGTATCATAGCAATAAGTACTTACCTAACTACTACTTACCTAACCTACTCTGTCCTGCACGGCTTTCCGTCTTGAGACGTGTCCGAAGACCTTCAGGATGCAAGTTAGCACCACAGCAGACAGACGCTGTTTGATGCCGAGTTCTTAGAGAATGGAGACGCATTCTTCCAAAGCATTCTTCTCCAGCACCAAACATCGAGTATAATTATAACCAGAAAAAGAGAGGAAATGTCATTTAATTTGTTTGAAACTGCCAAATCATTAATGTGGCAACTGCGCTCCGACTGGCCAGCCCGAATTCGAAACAATTGACGAGTGTCGTCAATTGTTTCACTTTAAATCGACCTGTTTGACTTGAGCTTTGCTATAATGGACGATAATTGAAAAATTACATGTTTAAATATTTTATTACCGATGAAATGTGATTCCGTTTGTTTTGTAATTAGATGTTTTGCTGTTTCAGCTTTCTAATTTGTGATTTCAGCGCAAACAAAAGTTGATATTTAAGTGATATAAGGTCCAATTGCCTGATGAGGTGCCAGGGGTGGATTCTGATTATATACTCGATGGATGGTTCTGGTTATATACTCGATGGCACCACATGTCCAGAGCATCTATCTTCTTCTTTTCAATTTCACGGAGCATCCATGTCTCTGCAGGCTAAAGAATTACGGGGAAAGTTAGTATTCGGACCAGCCGGATTTTAGTGGCCTTGATGATATCTCTCCATATTATCTTCAGCCTATCCACTGCTGTTCTAGATGCTGCCATGCGGTGTTTCACTCCAATTCGCATTCACCAAGTGTTCGAAATTAAAGCTCCAAGATATACATAGGACGGGACCACATTTCAATTATATTCTCGTTTATAAATGGATAACTATCAGTAATCGTTTCAGTAATCGTTTATTGCATAGTCACATGTTAATAATATTAAAATTACAGTACATGTGACACCCTGTAAGGGTGTTTGCAAAGAGAGTGGCGCTATACACATTTTAAAAATAAGATAAAAATTATTACACAGTACTATTTCCTAATTGATACCACGCATACAAAATGGTGTCTAGTAGGACTATATAATTTACACATTATGTTTCAACTCTATACTAATTGATATAATTTTAAAACTAAATACTAATCGAAATAATTTTACCTACATACTAACATTATACACAGAAACATGCAATTATGATTTTCTATTATTATTTCATATTAAGTCATTTAAAAAAGGTCATCAAAAATATCATTAAAGTATTCTGTTATATTGTAATAACTCCTATCAATTAAGAGAGTTTTTAATTGTCTTTCAAAAGCCTTGGAATCCTGAGTACATTTTATGCTGTTCGGGAGATGGCTATATATTTTTATTAACATTGAGTGGGGACCCGATGAAAACAATTTCATTTTTGAACTAAGGCTTTGACTGCATGTTTTTAGTTAACGCGTGAAGTCAACTTCATGCAGTCATGTATAAATAAAAATAATCTTTGTTATTCCCAATAAGATAATATCATTTCTTTTTTAATTTCCTAATCGTGTTTTCTCAAGTACACAATTTTGAGTTGCGACAGTATTTAGTTTCGGTTGCGAAATGTCAAAGATTAGACAATGAAGTTAGAAATTTGTCGTGTAAAAATTCATACACCGCATGGTTAAATTTAGTTAGTCACTTTGCTAACATACAGTGCATTTTTTGAACAACAGTGTTAGCGTAGTATAATAAATTACACAAGTTGTGCAACTCACATGCATTAACTTGCGGTGCAAAAGTCAAAATCAAATAATCATTTATTCCATAGGTAAAATTATTACACTTGAAAACGTCATTTATTAAGCTACTGCTCGTTCACTACGCTGACCTCCCTGGGAAGAACAAGCAAGAAACTCTAGGGATTGCTCTTTTCAAATTAACTTAAATGCTATAGAATACATTTTGAATTATATTTGTGTGGAATCTAGACTCATACATCTTTATCTAACACGTAGTCTACAATTTTGTAATATCACTTTTCAATTAAAATACTTTCAACGTAAGTTTTAAGACTTAGGAAATGGTAAACTAAAGTTATGCTCCGGAATCTTATTGTAAAAACGTATACAGTTCCCCGTAAAAGAATCGTTTACCTTTGTTAAACGAAAAAGTGATACCATGAGCTTGGATTTAGTTCTAAGGTTAATTATGGATATCTTCTTTTTTAACGAAGTTATGTATATTTTTACGGGTGTACAAAATACAAAATATTTGACCAACATTTGAGTTTGCTTTCTCAAACTCGTATCTTAAAGCACAGTTACTGAAATGCTAAAATGGATTGTATATATCAATTTTGCAGGCGAATTTCTCATCATAATTTCTTCATATTCACACACTGGCTTTACTTATATTAATATTATATATATAATTATACTTAAAGTAATACATCCAAATTAATACCCTTGATAAGAAATTCAAAATAAATACTAAGTTTTGCCATCTCCGTAATAATCACTCTCTATATGATACAAGTTTGAGAAAGTATACGCGTTCCCACTATGTCGTGACGACAGATTGTCGTGCAGTTTACAGTGTCGTGTCTTGTATATTTAAATGAAGTTGTTCACATATAGCACGATACGAGTAACTGTCGTTCACGATTTTTTGGCGTTACAACGACAAACTGTCGTCACAGTGGGAACAGCTAGTCACGACAGTCGTCAGACGATAAAAAAACGCCCACGACAGATAATAATAATAATAATAAATTCAAAATTAGTCTTTTAGGCTTTGGGAGAGGCGAGAGTTTATAATAAACATAATAATAATAATAACGCACACAATAAACATAGCCCCGCACTAGGGAAACCCTGTGTCGCGGGTGCCATGGACACACACATAAACAACCACAAATTACACCCAAACTCACGAGAGAAATAAATGTAGGGCATACAAATATTTCTCCCGGCCCGGGAATCGAACCTGAGACCTCTGCGTGGCAGTCCGGCATGGTAACCGTTCGGCCACGGAGGCAGTTAAATAGATAAGAAAGATAGTCGAGATATGGGAACAGGCTAGACACGACAGTCGTCCAACGATAATAAAACGCGACGACATAGTGGGAACGCGCCCTAAACACCGCGCCAAAGCTTTGGCGCGGTGTTTAAAATAATGTCATCAAATAGTACACGTGGTTGTTTGAACAAGAGTGCCTCAAATTCAGAATTGTTCAACATTTATTTTCTATTAATTAACCGACTTCAGAAAAGGAGCAGGATCCCGATTCGGCTGTATGTTTTTTGTGTGTATGTTAAGCAATTACTCTTATTTGTGAACCGATTTTGATGTTTCTTTATTTGTTGGAGAGAGAGTAGAGAGGTATTGGTCCCATTTAAATTTGAATAAAATATTCTACCTCTAAGAGTGGCAAACTAGGGGACGAAACCGGTTTCGTGCACTTTCCGGTAACCGATTTCAATAAAACTAGGCAAATAGATGTAATTCCACAAACTTTTGAGGTTGGTCCAACACTCTAGGATGTACTTTACCTGAGAACAGGTTCAAATAAAAGTCTAAGACTATATTAAACATATAATATCTAATTTTGCACTTTTTACATGTAGATTTCTCTTTAAGTACTAACTAAGAACCTGCTAAATTTTGGTTTTCAACTGAAGCCCTATTAGTCGTTAAATTCACATTTATGCCAAAATTTTAAAAATTGCTAAGTGGTTTAACGACACGCCGCACCGCCCGCTGCACCGTCAGTCGCCATCCGGCGCTTGTCAACGTCGGATGTGTGTCGAATTTTCCCCGTCTGTTTTTTATTAATTTCGCCCACTAAGATCTAGGCCCGCTTTCAAATATTAATTAAATTTAAACTATACTATTTGGGCGTTTTTAAATTAGACCATTATAGAATTTTCATACAATATTTAGAAGCGTAAGTGCAGCTCCACATTTGCAGACTAGACATTGTATGAAAATTTAGTAGTGGCATGACTGCCACGCCACAGACGCGTCACTGCAGGGCTTCTATATCAGCATCTAATTTGGAGGCGCCCGTAGCAGGTAATAAATACCACGTTTTGAAATAAATACTCATACTTTCATTGCCATAGTTTTATTCTCGACTGTGCTTCTTAATAGAAACGGTTGGGTAGCAATAACGGGAAAAAAATCCACAGGGCAGCTGGTAGAGACTAGTGGAATAGGCCGTTCAAATACCTCGCCTTAACTAGGCCATCAATAAATAACAATCACAAACATATATCGAAAATATAATTGTGGTGACAATAATGATAATAACGTCTATAACAATGAACATTATTTGTCTATCAATTTTAAAATTATCAATTCAATCCTTTAACCTACAACGATAACTGCATCAAAGAAAAAGTCTTGTACATGATTGGAATTTGTAATAATATATCATATATATTTTTATTAATAGATTAGATTTTAAATGGCAATGACCTCTTTTATATTTTATTAAATGTCATTTGAAATTTTTAGCAGAAACGTGCCTTGTGAAAGTGTTCGTCCAGACAACTACAGCCACATTACCTATTTCTGTCGCCAAGTAAGAATGTGAGCATTACGGTTACCTATCAGAAGTCCGAAATGACATTTTACAGAAATAACGTTTGCCTGAATTTTCATAACCTCGAAAGTAATATTGAGACGAAAATGTTTTTTCTTTTAAACCTAACCTAATCAAACCTAATCGTGTCTTTGCTATAAACATCCAACAGAACCTGATAGAACAACGGTTTCGTTATAATTTGATTTTCGGGGTAATGAAAATTCGAGTTTGTGATAGGTTACCGAGTGTTGCTGCGTTTCAGCTTTGAAGAGTGCTGGTGAAATGCCTGTAGGACACGGGACTGAGTCTGAGACTGAGTGCCCCTAAGAGCTCTGTGTGATACTGTTGCGGGCAGGCGTGTTGCTTACTACCAGGCGCACTACTTTCATCAAGTCACTTCTTTACATAGTGTTTTTGGACTGGGGACAGTAAAGGAAATACGAAACCACACGGAGATATTAGGACACTGTCTCAGAAACCATTAAGTATTTTTTTGTGGAAACAATTTTGGCTTAGTCAATTTTTTGGTCAAACGTGTCCATAAAAATAAATAAAGATTCAGTTTCTTGCAGTCATCATTTCATTGTATCAGAAGAAAGTAATTGGAACGGCAGAAATTGGTCACATTTAATAGGTTTTTCGGATTGCACATTAGAAAAAAATACATTTCGAGTCCTTAGGTTTTCGCGATTGTTACACATAGGAAATGAAACTATTTTTCCGGATTTAAATCGCGTATATTTGTTTTTTCAAACAAACCGACGTTTCGGGCCCTTTTCAGGTCCCATGGTCACGGTTGACTGAGGTGGTACAGTCTTCAAACAGTTATATCTAATATTGATGCAAACCACCCTATAAAAAAATACAAAAAATACATTGGCAATACATAACAGTAATTCAAATCTATCAGAATAAGTTAATGTAAAACAGGTGCTTTTGTTATGATATCAAGTGACGGGGAGAAAAAGTCGTGCGCTAGACGGTAAGCGACACGCCTGTCTATAACAGTTGCAGTGCCGTTGCAGTTTAAATCGCAAAGATCTGAGGCGCACTGCCACTGCGCCCGTCACCCTGCGACATAAGTTGACAAGTCCCATGTGCCTGTAATTTCACCAGCAAACTTTCCCTTCAAAATCGGACAGTAGTAATGCTCACATTATTGCTTGGCGGCAGAAATCAAGTAAGGTGGCAGTACTTCCCTGGACGAACTCTTTCACAAGGAGCTCTACTGCTACTAAATGCGTCATGATATTCAATAAAATAAAACAAATAACCAAATAATGTATTTCTTTGTGTTAACATAATTCATTGTTTGTTTCAGAAGTAATGTGTAGTAACAATCTGGATTACAACACTTTATCGAAGTTCAGTGGAAAAGGCGCGGGAAAATAACAAGATGGCGACCCCTGCTGGTAAGTTTTTATAATGGTATCTGAAGGGCCTCAGGTGTTAAAAGGAGGCAGCGGACTTTGTTTCTTCACTCCTCCAAACACTTCAGTAAAACGCCGCATTAACAAAACTGATTTATTGAATTGTCTATTTGTCCAACAATTTATATTATGACTTTAAAATGTACTCAACAAAATTCCTATTCACAAAATGCCGTTACAATTCGTGACAAATCTAACTTGAACATTTGATGAAATAATAGTAAAGTACAGACTACGAAAAAACCGTCCTCAATAGTCATTCATCCCCCAGTTTGCCACCCTTACAGGTGGAATATTTTTTTCAAATTAAAATGGGACCACATCTGAGGTACCCTCTTTCTAACAAAAAAAGAATCATCAAAATCGTAGAACATACATACAAAAAAACATACAGTCGAATTGACAACCTCCTCCTTTTTTGAAGTCGGTTAAAAATACATACATTTTTCTTTCACTTGCGTCTGCAAATTCCATTCTAAATCCCTTCTTTTTCAATTGCCGCCATTTTCTTGCAAGTAGGGAATTTTAAAAGCAATGTCATTGGCTCGTCGAACCGGTGGATAAAATATTCAGACCAATCACAATCAACTCCGACGCGCCATCTATGCAGTAACATTTTGGAAACTTAATAATATTAATATTTGCAATAAGCTTATTTACACTTATAATATTGTATTAAATAATTAATGAAAATAATTTTTCTATTTTACAATTAGATATTTCTTATAGCCAAAGTAATTTGGAAAAATATTAGTGACACTTAACCTTAACCCTTGTGCAGCTGCGAATTGGCGATCAGAATAACCTCGTCGTTGGCGCGAACGAATAATAAATATATCGGATTATGGCTTAACTCACACTGGCGCAGAGTCGAAGCGTCGCGACGCGTCATGTTTTTCGCCCATAACATATTCATCTCTATTTTCCCCGTTATTAAGGTACAAATTTGTGTTATGCAAATATGGAATCGGAGGTCGACGCTTGGTTAAGGGTTGAAACTCAAACTGCGATGCGACGTCGCATCGTCGAAATCTACGAGCTCGCACGACGCATCGCAAGAATTTGCGAATTGCTCCGCGCATTACTGCGATGTTAATCATCTTTGTTATTTTTTCCCTATATTTTCTTATCAATAACAGCAGTGCTACATTCTTTTCAGGATCCCTGTTGCTACCTACTTTAAAAAATATTCTCAGTACGGTTGACGATCATCGAAGGAATGATTACCAGAACCGTGGTAGTGAGACGCTTTGCCGCACGAAATCGCAGCAATTCGCGTCGCAGTTGTTTTTCGAACCTAAAGTCGATCGGTTGCGCAGTGAGGCGTCAGACGTCAGACCACACTGTGATCCGGGCGCGCTAAAGCGAGCCACATCGCCATGCGTTGTGGTTGCCTAACAGGACGCGACGCGACGTTTCGACTCTGCGCCAGTGTGAGCTGAGCCTAACAATTACGGGAGACGTTGAGGAACAAACACCGTCATCTCTGATTTCGTCAGGAATTACTTGTTAATGGCAAATTCACTTTATCAATACGTTGAGCCGGAGCGGTGAATTGACAGTAATTCTTCTTGTGAAAGAGTTCGTTCTGGGAAGTACTGCCACCTTAACTATTATAATAATAATAATAACTGCCGCCAAGCAGTAGTGTGAGTGTGTGAGCATTACCGCGTTCCGGATTCGAAGGGAAGGGATCCTGGTGACATAAGCACATCGGTCTTGTCAACTTATGTCTCAGGGTGTCGGGTGCAGTGGCAGTGCCTCGCAGATCTTTGTGATTTAAAGCGCTAAGTGGCACTGCAACTGTTAAGGACAGGCGTGTCGCTTACCAACAGGCGCACGATTTGTTCGTCCCGTCACTTATTATTATAAAAAAGTAAGAAAAAAAATCATAACTCTTTATTTAAAGAAATTGGAATGAAACCGCCCGAGAAGTGGTTTCGTGTCATGTTAAGCCAGAGACAAAAGATAGGAGAGAGAAGAGAGCGATTTACGCTATGAGTCGCCCTTTTAAACATTGTCGGGGCGCGCTCTGGGCGTTCCCAATATGAACTAAATATTGATATTTTGTAGCGCCATCTAGCGACTTCTCCACGTAGTAATTGATGGGACCTAGTACTAGAGATGAAACGGATATCCGGTTACTATTTGGTTCCCCGTCCTATCTGGGCTATTTTTACTAATAAATAATAATAATAAAAATCTTTATTTCAGACCATAAGTCCATAAGTGTTAGTATCATATAAAAAGAAAATCTTAAGCACTATTGTTAGTAAAAAATAAAAATGTACAAATAAAATATCAAACTAAACTAAAAATACTACTATCCGGCCGGATACCGGATATTTAAAACTGAGAAAAATTCATAATCAGTACGTCAAATAAATTGATTTATTGATCAAAGATGATAGTGATAGGATAAACAGCAACAGGATCGTTGACAATCTGTTTATTACAATTATTAATACAAAGATTGAACACTCAGAAAAAATCCCTCGATCCGGCCGGATTCGAACCGACGTCTTCTAGCATACCGTGCCAGACGCTATACCAACTAAGCCACGGAACGGATCAGCGGACCTCACGAATTTTTCTATGTGCTTGTTGTCGTGTCTTTGTATTTGGTTTTTCAACGACTTTTTAGTCGTAGCGCCATCTATGAGAAATCTATTAAAGTTCTATATAATAATTGAATATCAATTCAATAAAAATTTCAAATGCTAGGCTTATACTTATAACAACTAGAAAGAAGGATGGCAAAAGCTGACCCCATAATTGCAACTGCCTCCGTGGCCGAACGGTTACCATGCCGGACTGCCACGCAGAGGTCCCAGGTTCGATTCCTGAGCCGGGAGAAATATTTGTATGGCCTGTAATTATTTCTCTCGTGAGTTTGGGTGTAATTTGTGGTTGTCTATGTGTGTGTCCATGGCACCCGCGACACAGGGTTTCCCTAGTGCGGGGCTATGTTGAGTGTGTGCGTTATTACTTATTTAATTATAAAATCAACGAAGAGTCGTTAATGGACTTTGCTAGTATAATTTCACAGTTATATGCC
The DNA here is from genome assembly GCF_003589595.1 of Hyposmocoma kahamanoa. Classification (NCBI taxonomy): domain Eukaryota; kingdom Metazoa; phylum Arthropoda; class Insecta; order Lepidoptera; family Cosmopterigidae; genus Hyposmocoma; species Hyposmocoma kahamanoa. The sequence continues at coordinate 502,905 of NW_020653614.1, read as the reverse complement.
TAGTTATGAATATATTTTTGTATATTCTTAGAAGTCGGGAATAAAGAAATTGAAAACAATACATTTTAGAATAAATAGAACACAGCGCAATAGATTCCGTTCGACCATAGATTATGTAAAGTTCTTGTACGAACGTTTCATTTTGAGCATGTTTCAATGTGTACCTACCTAAAGTGTTGGTTATTTTATAGTACACAAATAAAACGTTCAAGCTATAAAATACCTAACCAATTAATGCTGTAATGATATAAAGTAAAAAATAAAACACAATGTGAGAAAAAGTTTAGACAATTTTAAATGAGAGATACGAAAGTTAGCAAAGGAACGTTTTGACAACAGGCCTTTTGCCAATATCAACGTCACATTGAGATTGAGGCAGTGTGACCATTTGTGGCAGATTTGTGCAATTTGGGCAGATTTAATTTTTATTCACGTTCATTGCTGCGGAACATGTTAACGTTGCATGAAATGCGGCAAATGTGGTAGATTTGGGAATATTCAGCAAGATCTTTACTATTTTTGGGAACAAACTGAAAACTTGTTGATTTCTGCTACTGCAAACAAACATGAAGCGAAGTACAGGACAATGCTATAAACATAACCTATAACTTTATAACGTCAGCTTCTACAGGCTGTACTCAATTAGCTGTTTTGATGCTATGATAATGAATCATAAGTATTGATAGATCTATTTAATGCACGTAGTCAAAAACACTGGGCAACAAAGTACACGGGATGTCGCCATACCTCTTTTAATATGATGAAATTGCTTTGCCAAAGAATGATGTAAAAATTGCTTTTTTCCTTTTCCACCGCGAGAAATTTGCATGCGGCACAACAAACAATCAGTTTGAACTGATTGTTTGTTGAATAATACCCGATTTATTTCTCTGTTAACATTTTTCTTTTATGTATTTGTTTGTATTATAGAATAAATTAATCATTTCTGAGTGACCACAACAAATTAAATCGTCAATGTGAAATTGTAATCATTCACTAATCAAGGAATCACGGCGAAGCGCGCTGTAAACTGTGGGTGAAGTATCCGCCGGATATCGGCTATCCGGCCTAGGTGCTAGCCAGATATCCGGTATCCGGCCAAATCCCTTTCATCTCTACCTAGTACACCGCGAAGTCGAATTAAATAGTGGTGCTCGCAAGGTGTCGCTACTAACCCAAGTAAAATTAGGTATGATATTTTCTTTTACAAATTTGCTTTAAATCGCTCTCCTGTAATGTTTTCCCAATGCATGTTAGACGTTACACCTTTCCAGAGTCGACTTGAAAAAAATTAAGTATTCTTAGTATAATAATGTATAGAAACCGAGTCCGCACACGCTAAGTGAGGCAAATTGTAGGGACCCAAAAAGGCTTACACGAGCGGGCGGGCTGTCAGAGCTCAAGGCCAACGCACCGCGAACAGCTCGAGAATTTTCGCTAAAAATGACGAAATGTCCGGTAAATGAGATAATAATACGTCAGACAAACATAAAATAGATACTAACATCGCATTCCACAAGGAAGTAAACTTCAACTTGTATTTTTAACCGACTTAAAAAAAAGGAGGAGGTTCTCAATTCGACTGTGTTTTTTTTATGTATGTTACGCGATAACTCCGGTATTTGTGAACCGATTTTGGTGATTCTTTTTTTTTTGTTGGAGAGAGGGTACCTCCGTAGTGGGCTGATTTAATTTTGAAGAAAATCATCTACCTCTAAGGTGGCTGTTCACGCAAGAAGATTCATTTTTATAAATAGCGCCTACATTTTTTTATAAGGGGCAATTATTTTAATGGTTGATTTTGCTATTCTCCAATTCAAGGCGTTTTTCTCTCTCAATAATATACTTTGAGTAGTGAGTTTGAGAGAAAATATTTCTATGCGTTATTATTCTAAGACGGTATTGTTCATTTATTCTCATGGTGTGACATAAGCACGTTAGAAAAAACAATGGAAGTGTTTTAAGCGTCGATTACTAACAGAATAAAAGTTACGATGTTTAGATTTTATACTGAAATTTCAAGCAAACCACTGCCATCTAGCGGTCAATAGCTGAATGACGGCGAATTTGAGATGTTCACCTAGTTCTCCAAAAAAGAAGCGACCGCGTTGCAACGGTATAAGCTTTGCTTTCGTGTCTTGTTAAAAAAAATGATTACGACAAACCGAAACCACACCGATAGTAAGTAATCAGAACTTTACTATATATTTCACTGTTATGCTAAGTCAACCAAAGCCATCTGAGGTAATATAGACTCATAATGACATCAAATAATATACATGTTTATAGTTGTTTGAATAAGAGAGTTATGTATTTTCATAATTGAGATAAAGGTATTTCCACAGAACAATAAATACAGTACAAGTGCTTAGTTTGCGTGACACGTGTGCCAAGTTGCACATACTTTAGCTCAGTCAGCCATTTTAGCTCTGTAGGTTATGGTCGTCAAGTGACTAGAGACCTGTCGAACATGTGTTTTGTTGAAGCAGTGTTCCGTCGAATTAATGTATAGTCGAAGAACTGTCGAGTCGAAATAGTGTTGTTAGAAATTCACAATCCTGGGGTAATGTGTAAAGCAAGGTGGACTATCCATTATCTTTACCGTCGTACCTATGTCATACGCTTGTTTATAATGTGCTGTGATTCGGTAAGGAAACGAGTTGTCTATCTATCTAACTATCGCCTATCTTTCCTTAGAGTCTTCTAAGGTCTCCTGTGCCCAGCGGCGGGACGTATTACGGGTTGATGATTCCCCCCTCTTAGGTTGCCTTTCCACCAGAGACGTGTGACGTGGCGAGGCGGTGTGCGAGGTAAAAACCCACCAATAGGGATACTTCATTTTTGTAGCCTTGTTTAGCGCAGCTGCGATTGAAAAGGGTTAGCGGAGCTAAATATTTGTACATACATAATCTCAGTACAGAGTACTAAAAAAACCGACCTCAAAAGTACGTGGAATTACATATAATTACTAAGTTTTATTGAAATCGGTTACCGGAAAGTGCGCAAACCCGGATTCATCCCCTAGTTCGCCACTGTACGGGAGTTGAGACAGGAGATAATAAAAATCGGTTCTCACTACTCAAAGTATATTGAGAGAGAAAAACGCCTTGAATTGGAGAATTGCAAAATCAACCATTAAAATAATTGCTCGTTATAATAAAATGTAGGCGCTATTTATAAAAATGAACGGGAACGGTCACCCTTAGAGGTGGATGATTTTCTTCAAAATTAAATGGGACCACTATGGAGGTACCCTCTTTCCAACAAAAAAGAATCATGAAAATCGGTTCCCAAATACCGGAGTTATCGTGTAACATACACACAAAAAAAAACTTTCAGCCGAATTGAGAACCTCCACCTTTTTTTGAAGTACGTTAAAAATAGCGAGAAATGTGTGCGTGGGATGCGGGCGAGGAATGTGTGCAAAACGGTGTAGGAAACTAGAGCTATTGAAAGTATGACACAAACTGACACTGACAAATCGCCACCGCTTACCTCACCACACCGCACCCCGCCCGCGCATAGCTGAAAAGAGTCTAGCTACCTCGCACAGTTTTGGTGGATAACATCACACCGTTTTACAGCGCCGCTACACATTCTTGCTCCGCCTTGCTACCTCGCACATCTCTGGTGGAAAGGCAGCCAGCTTAAGGCCTTACTCAGAGTGTGAATGTAAATCAAATGTACTGTTACTGTTAAAAACAGTGCTTGGGTTAGCGTCTACCGTCTGTGCACTCTGAATGTGCCCTTAAAGTTCCTGCTACGGATGCACATTGCGAAGCGAGTTTTAGGAAGATCGATTCAAGTAAATAATAAATAAATAAATAAATAACGCACACACTCAACACAGCCCCGCACTAGGGAAACCCTGTGTCGCGGGTGCCATGGACACACATATAGACAACCACAAATTACACCCAAACTCACGAGAGAAATAAATGTAGGCCATACAAACATTTCTCCCGACCCGGGAATCGAACCTGGGACCTCTGCGTGGCAGTCCGGCATGGTAACCGTTCGGCCACGGAGGCAGTTATGATTCAAGTGTATACGATCTGGCAATTTTTTTGTATCCATTCATTTCAATGCCATTTTTAAGTTAATCAATTCAACGTTAAAGCCAATCGAATAAGTCTGCAATATTTGGCGATTGGCGCTACATCTGTGCCTTCTGAACGTCTTTCTGTGTCATCTGAAAGTCCTAACCCACTGAATTTGATGATTCTTTTTTTGTTGGAAAGATACCCTCTTTGTGCCCCAGAAGTGGGCCCATGTAAACTTGAAGAAAATATTCCACCTCCAGGGTGATAACTAGGGGATGAATGACTTTTGAGGTCGGTTTTTTTAGTACTCTGTATTGAGATTATACCAAATCGATTCAAGAGCTACGATACGATCCGATCTGTGGATTGATTCAGAGGATTATGATCCATTACGATCTAAAAAAATCGATTCAAAGCAAAAAATCGTGCGTTCCCAGTTCCTGTGCCAAATAATGTGGTTTTGTAAGCCATATTGGTATTGCAAAAACGAGCGATTCGTTATTTGTTGGAAGTTTAAGGAGACTGGTATCATGGCTGTGGCATCACAGTACATTTACTCAAATTGTTTGTATGCTCGTAAAACATACATAATTTCAATAACAAAGAAGATATCCATAATATTAACCTTAGAACTAAGTCCAAACGCACGGTACCACGATTTCGTTTAACCAAAGTAAATAGTACACGTTTTTACAATAACATTCCGGAGCATATATTAAGAAAATTTCCTAAGTTTAAAAACTACATTAAATATTTTAATTGAAAAGTCATATTACAAAATTGAAGGCTACGTGTTAGATAAAGATGTATGGAAAGACGACACGGCTCTAGA
>NW_020653614.1:468936-483030 GCF_003589595.1 Hyposmocoma kahamanoa | reverse complement strand
GACCATGTCTGTGGAATCTTCGCGACGATTATTACAAAAATAATATTAAATTTCATCTTCCTGCAACTCCAAAAACGAAGAAACATTCTCCTTTTAAAAGACTTTTCGCGACTATTACCGTGGCGCCGTTTTTTACTGAGTAAATGGGCGGCAATGACCACTTTCAAATTTTTATTCATAACTGTACCACGCGTGATAACGATCCGCGAGGAACTGAACGACAATTCATCCGCTCGTCCGCGCGCGGACTGTCTGCGTCGCACGTGTGATGGCATTTAGGCAACCCTTTTCCCAGTATTCATTTTCAATAAAAAATAAGTGCTAAACTGACCTCCGTCTCACGTAATGGAAAGTGATGATAAGGTCAACGATGGAGCAAGCACGCCTAAATAATGCCTATTCACTCTCGCCTTGAAAAGGCTCAAGCTATATCGTTCAAGGAATAAGCCTGCAGGCAGGGAATGCCATTCCATAGCCGTTAGCCATATAAATGTGAAATCGAAAAACTTCGTACGAATCCATGGAATATCAACAACATAGGGATGGAATCCCAACCCACATCTGGTTCCTCGATATTGGAAAGGGTAAGGCGGAATTAAATCGTGCAATTCCCTCCACTCTCTTCGTAATATAATCCTATAGAATATTTTCATAAAAAATAATGGAAGTGTCACTTACCCAAACTCCAAATCATCCAACAACTGATATTTCACTTTTTCTTTATCCCACGTTGTCAATGTATAATATGTCTATCTCATTTGCACATTATTCTGTTTAATTTATTACCTATAGACTTAATACACAAAGGTTTTGGTTATTGGTTTGTTATTGGGATAATCCACTCCATAGCTGTAATTCCATTGAGACTCCAATTACATTATATTGCAATTATAATAATATATGTTATTCTGTTATGATTCTGACTACATAAAAGGAACACTATGTAAAATGTACGTCGACTTGGCGGGACTTGAACCCATATCCATGCTGCACCGTAGCATTGCTCTAACCATCTGGACCACTGGTCTAGTTACCCGAGTCGTCGAAATTCTCCTGTGTGTTTCTGTTATAGATCTTTGTACTGTCTTTTCGTCGACTCTAGTGACATCTAGTGAGAGATTTTTGAATAACCTTCCCACGGCAGCCAAATATGTAACTTACAAACTACATAGATACGAGCAATTGTTCATTAAGTGCATTATGCTATGTACAACATCGTCACGAAAATTCACTTCCATTCCATCCGCCGTAATATAAATTGAGCCTTTCAAGTATCACACTGTATCTTACAGGTATCAAACTGATACAGATGTCGCATTTCGATCAAAATGTTTATTTAGGAAATGAAACTATTTTTCCGGATTTAAATCGCGTATATTTGTTTTTTCAAACAAACCGACGTTTCGGGCCTTTTACAGGTCCCATGGTCACGGTTGACTGAGGTGGTACAGTCTTCAACCAGTTATGTCTAATATTGATGCAAACCACCCTATTTTTTTCATATAGTTACAATAGTTATTAATTAAATACCTTATTTTTAATTTTACAAAGAAAACATTCCAATTTACGCTATATTAAGTTTTACAAATTCTTTTATTGAATGAATTTTTATTAAGTTCAATTTATTATTAATTATTAATAGAAATTAGAATAAACTAAAATGTATTTATTTCTTAAATATAATTTTTTTTAATGACGTCGCCCAGGGAAGTACTAGCACCTTACGTATTTCTGCCGCCAAGCATTAATGTCAGCATTACTGCGTTCCGGCTTCGAAGGGTAAGGGTGCTAGTGAAATTACAGGCACATGGGAAATTAATAGATTCAGGCGTTACTTTGCGGAAGTCCATGTTAATAAAAATGGAAGTATATTAGTTTGCTACTTCGCGAATGCGTTAAATATATATAAAATCAATAAAATAAATAACACAAGCGCAACTACAGTCACAAACCTCCACCAACAATATACTCGACCGAGCGTCGAACAGTCAACAGCCCCTGAGGATGCCTCGAGGAGAGGTTAAACACGTGTCGGGTATATTTTCGGTGGGTGGGACAATAACTTGGTGGTGGGATATTAACTGCATGGAAAAATATTCAACACAAGCGCAGTTATTTTGCACGATTTAACCTTCACTGCGTTCGCGGAGTAGCAAATAAATTTACTTCCATTTTTATTTTAGCTACGTGGGAGTGGTCAACTTACGTCTCAAGGTGACGGGCGCAGTGGCGGCAGTGGCATTTAAAGCTCTCAGTGGCGCTGCAGTTGTTATGGGCAGGCGTGTACCTTACTAACAGGCGTGCGATTTGTTCGCCCCGTCACTTGATATAATAATAATAATAATAATATAATAATAATATCAAAATATCTTTATTTATCTCCACAACACAATACAAAGAAACGTTACAATTACAGTAAATATACATTATTCCGTAAGCTTAGAGTAATGTATTGTGGGAGACTGGAGCCCAAACTAAGCAGAGCTTGTAATATGGGTCTCCAGGCACCCAACCCCTAAGATAGTCATGTTAGTAGTAATGACGAAATACAAAGTACTGAGGAGGAAGTAAAAAATAAGTAAATCAAATTATGTGCGTGAGTGAGTGTGTGTCTGAGTGTGTGAGTGATTGTGTGTCTGTGTGTGTGCGTGTGTGTTTGTGAGTGTGGAAGTGTGAGGTAAAAAAAGGGTTTGTAAATTATTCCAGTTTTGCCTTTTAGGTCATGTCACGACTCCGAACATCCGCAATAAATATCAGCATCGATGAATGCTGATGCGGATATTTTAATTTATGCAGATTATGTGCAGATGCGGACGCGGACGGATATTCACACCAACCCTGTCTTTAACGGACTTTAAAAAAAGGAGTAGTTTTTGTATGTATGTTACGCCATAACTCCGGCACGGAACCGTTTTTGATGATTTTTTTATTGTTGGAAAGAAGGTACCTTAGATGTGGTCCTTTTTAAATTTGAAGAAAACATTCCTAATCTAAGGGTGGCAAACCAGGGGATGAATGACTTTTGAGGTCGGTTTTTTCAGTACATTGTTTTGTATCGGAAGTGTGTTAAATTTTTATTTAATTGTTGTTTTGAAATTATTCATACTTATTGTTTATGTTATAGAAGTCTACGTTTCCTCGGTATTGACTAATTTTATTCATCTGCAGGAACAATAAGTGACTTTGTATTGTTTTTTTGTTGTTGAAACAATATAACGCTGCTAATTCACAGTTACGGAAGTGATTGTCATGAATGGTCGTTTCTTTGTGTCTATAAACGAGATCTATGCTTACCAGTGGCACGTAATGAGGTTTATATAGTATACAAGGAAAGATCAGGTGAGCAGCATATTACGTTAAGTTGTAATAATAATAATTTTTAACCGACTCTTTTCTGATTCGTACCAATTTGTTTGTAATTTTTTTTCTTGTGTGAAAGTTATGAGATTACTTGTGCTTCGCTTGTTTTGTTATATTGTTAAAATTAATTGCATGTCACGTCTCTTAATTGAACTAAATTAAATATTATAAATATTGCAATGCCCCAACACGGTTCATGTACCTACAGTCACTGTGATATTTCTTTAAAATCAATTTACAATAGTTGTACATGTATAGCAATAAATAAATACTTCGGTATTTGTGAGCCTGATTTGGATGATTCTTTTTTGTTGGAAAAGGGGTACCTCACTGGTTCCATTCAAAGAACAATGGCGCACAATGGAGATATAATAATAATAAAATATCCTTATTTATCTCCACAATAAAAACAAAGTAACATTATTGTAGAAAACATATTAATACATACGCTTAGAGTAATGTATTGTGGGGAACTGGAGCCCAAACTCATTCACCCTCACAGAAAAGTCATTTAGTAATTAATACGAAAAAAATATTTTTGAGTTTAGAGGACACTCTCTTTCTAGATGAAACCCGTGTGTAAATGTGTGACGTAATATATTAGGAGTTTACTCGAGATATAATTAGCATATTAGTAAAAATCACAGCAAATATAATCATTATACAATATCCAACCCTATGCTTAAAGTGACAAAGATTAATATTATTTTAAAATCGTCCGAGATTTGAAAAGTACCATAATTAAATAACAAACAAGGTATTATGAACTTTATTTGTATGTAAATTAACGTTTACTGTTGTATGCGTGCCTTAAAAGGCCTTAAGAGTTGTGATCCGGCTTGGCGTAATCGCTTTAGTGTTGTACCAGTTGGGAGATGTTTATCGATAATGCCATGGTTTTTCGTTTAAGCTTTTGTTCTTACCCATATATGTTTGAATTCGATTTAATAAAATTGTGACAGTCCTATTGATTAATATTACAATTTCTCATCGATATTCATTTTATTGAATAATTATTATCATAGACCAATAATTCAAGAGCTGCTAATCGCCATACTATCAAAATTCCGTCTGTATATATCTAGATTGCGCTGATCAACATCCTGGTAGTAATTTATAATATGTAAATGACCGTGGATATGAATTATTTCCTCTTCAATGTGAAATAGACTGCCCTGATAAGCCGAAAAGCGCTATCTCGAAAATCGAGTTTTTGTAAATTATATTTTCACACCTTCAAAAATAAATCTTTTCGAAGATGTTAAAACTTATGTTAACATACGTATTTTTGACTAATAGATTTATTGACATACCTGAATTATCAATAAATTGTACCATTATACCTATTTTTGATTATAAAGAAAGGTTTCTAAAAATTGAGATATAAAAACACTTCTTAGTAGTTTTTTGAATGTTTTAAGTTAGATAGCGCTATTTCTATTATACCATTAGATGCGCAATTATTATAGCTATTGGATGGTATAAAAAACTAAAAAGGCGCATCTCAGAGATAGCGCCTTTCGGCTTAGCAGGGCAGTATAAGTAGTCAGTCATTTCCCTGCAAAACTATTCAAATATTAAGCTATAAGCTGAAATTATTTTATGCATAAATATACGTGTCAATGTGAATAGATGGCCTTGTGTGTTATAAACGTGTCACGACTTCATTACATACGGGTGAAAGCCATAGCTGTCCTGAGAATCAAGCAGTTGGAGTCCCGCCACAAGGTGAATTTTAATTCATTTGTGGTGAGAGTACCAACTCAACATTTGTCGACCGAAACTTTTGTTGCCAAATGTCTAGCTTTAGGGCTCATGCAGTGTGCCGGCGATGTGTGGCGACTGCGGTCGCATCGACTTCTAACGACGAAATACAGTGCAGCATGTGGGCGACTAGCGACGTAACACTACCGGCGACCGATAGCTTAGAGAATTTTTGGATAATTATCGTACGTATAGGAAAATGGATATAGTATCAGAACTTTTTTGTTGGAAAATTCTGTTTTACGGGTCCGTGTCATAGGAAGTATAAGAAGATGGATATTTAATATTCTGCGGCGATTACGAAATGCATCAATTAACCTATCTGGGTCCGTTATGATTTCTATTTCTATTATTGCTATAACTTTAATTACTTATGTAATAATTTAATAATAATGGGAACATTAATTGATCATCTAGAAGTAGCAGCAAACGACTTGCGACGCCTGGTCGCTGCAAGTCTCACGACCAATGTTCTCCGGTCGCGGACATGCTGCATTAAGCAATCTAGTTCTACATGTTAAAACAAGTCGCAGCGAGTCGGTGCGACCGCAGTCGCGAAATATCGCCTTACACGCACGCGTTTTTAACGCGATGCAAGCGCGCAACTTCATCGATATAAATGCGCGATTGCATCGCTACACTTGGGATTTATAGGCGTTTGCATCGATGCAATCGTATGTGTAGCGATGCAATCGCGCATTTTGCATCTCTGCTAAAAGCCACCGTCTGTAACAACTCTTGATAGGAAACTGATGAAACAGATTTAAATAAAAAACAGCCGTTAGTGGCACCAGCATAACGCGCTTTTTGTCTCGTGCCAAATACAACTCAATTATTCACATTTGATATGAAAAAGTGATATACAACAAACATGTGTTACTCTCATTTCTTACGTAGTTTTTTTAATTATGTGTTCAGCTGTACTCATATAACAGGTTTTCGTATTTCAAGCACCGGCTGTCGTACATTTTAATTATTTTGTAATTACCGTGTATTGTATAGTCTGTGACGTTGTGCACTTTGTTTAATGTGCACACTATACTTGCTAGAGTTATGCAAACAAATTATTCATTCATTATTAACATTATGTAGTTTCCCAAATCTGTAATATGTGTGTAGAAATAAGTACGGAAAATTACAATTATTATTTGGAATTAAGAAAATAAAGCTTTATATTTTGTAGAAAAATGGGACGATAGAGGTTCAAACCGCTTACCATGATATACCCTTTGAAAACAAACCGCATATATATTTTTTTCTAAGGGTTCGCTGTTCAATAAAATAAATAAAAAATTAGGATAAAAATAACTTTACGCGGACAGCCTTTGCTTTAACTTATTACTTAAGGTAGGTTAGTTTGGTGTAGCAAGCAAACAGCTAGCTACAGGTGAAGACTGAAAATCAACAATGCTGAGTCTTTAGCATTTTTGCCCACATCACTCAATTGTATTTTCTATTAGTTTTTAAGTATTGTTTCCTATGTTTTGTAGAGAATTTTATTTTGTTAACCGACTTCAAAAAAGGAGGAGTTCTCAATTCGTCTGCATCTTTTTTGTATGTGTGTTACGCGATAACTCCGCCATTGTGAACTAATTTTGATAATTTTTTTTTGTTGGAAACAAGGTCCCTCGGATGTGGTCCCATTTAAATTTTAAGAAAATATTCTACCTCTATCGCAAACTAGGGGATGAATGACTTTTGGGGTCGGTTTTTTAACTGGAGGTTAGGTTATGGAGCTACAATTAGAATTCTATATAGACAAGTTTTATAAGGAACGTAGCGTAAAATCGGCGTCTCTTATTCCAGCACGACCATGGTCGAATTTGTGAAATTCGAATAATCAAGTAAAAAGTCGTCATTTAGTCGCAAAAAAACTAGATTTAATCTCTCCACACTTTCAAAGTTACGAAGGTGTTTTACCAGCGACACGATTTCTCAATCTCGAGAACCATAGCTAGGTGCTGATTCTGAAGAATGTTGCCGCTTAGATCAGATTGCACAAAAAGATGTCGTGATTTGTATTCAAGCGTTTTTTCAGTATTGCATTTGTCACCTACGCTATTAGTTATCGATATGCTACTTTTTAAATTAAATTTTATTGTTTTAAGAAGAAAGAACACATAAATATTGTAAAGCACCATGAAAACTTACTTGGGTTTTTCGACGTCATTCATTCCATCTGCTACGAACGAACTAATACAAAGTGAATAAAAAATCTTAAAATTAGGAGACATAGTTTTTATCTTTATTTGGAGACTTACATTTGTACGACAAGTGAAGACGCACCGGCAAAGTATTCTATTATTCCACTAGTCGCCGGGCGAACTGGTCAGAAACCGCACATACTACAAAAAACAAATGTTGTGCAGTCCGTATATGCAACAGCACCTTGTCCGTAATTGAATTACCTACATCTAGGCTGTAAGTGGTACCGCTTACAGGGCGACGTATTTGTACAGGTAAAACCTTAAATAATTAAAAAAAAAACTGTCGATATCAAAGTTCATCGATAACCTTCCCGTCTCTAGCGCCACTTGCTGAGTGTCTCTCGACGCTCAAATCAGTACTCGCGAACTATCTTTACGCTGTGCACGGTTTTTCGCTTCACTTTCGCTTTAGCAATGAGTCGAAGCGTAAATTTCGAAACGTAAAATAAAAGAAAGCTTTTTATTAAAAGTTTTTTTCGAACGTGGAAACATTTTGCCATTGGTGCATTTAAAAACCCGAGTGTTCTCGAATTCGGAATTTTTAAATATGTGACTGTGCGTGATTGGTCGGTTGCGCTTGTGTTCCAATTTTAAAATTGATTGGTTTTGTTTGTGTTTTGTGGATATATGAGTAAACAATGACTAAATTTATGAAAGGTTTGTTTATTTCAAAAACTCGTCCTTGCGCGGATTTTTTTGAATTTAAGCTTTATTTATTCATGATTATATTGTTGATTTTGACTCGTCCACATCTTGATAATTTAAATGAGTCGTGTTATTATTTCGATTTCTTACTTGGTTATGTATGCAGGTTTTTTGTCGCAGTGGCTCAGTGGGTAGGTGATCCCGGGTTAGAGTCCAGGTGTCAAACGAACTTTTTTAAATTAATTCTGGTATGGGTGTTATAGATAATGCCCTGGCGTGAATTCCTCTGGTAGTCATAGCACAGGGTGATTCTTCAGACATCAGGTGACAGATAGGATAGTTTCCTTAACTATTTTCCTTATAAAGTTAATTTAACAAGGATATTTTATGACATCGATGATTCAGCGGTTAATATTTTAAGAACCCGGGACATAGTAGAGTTAGTTAATAAAACGTGCCGTTGAGGGACTTACCGCGCTATTTACGTCATACTTTTGGGCAGGGGTATCCGCTACGGAGAGTGTTAATGCTGTAGTAAATAATAATGTACCTACATGATTTTCAAATAAGTCTTGTGAAATAATTAATATTTGACCAAAATTTAGTAGCAGTAGATCTCCTTGGGAAAGAGTTTGAGCATTGCTACTTTCCGGTTTTTAAGGGTAAGGGGTGTTGGTGAAATTACAGGTTCATGGGACTTGTCAACTTATGACGGGCGCAGTGGCGCTGCCCATGCGATTTAAAGCTCTGAGTGGCACTGCAACTGTTATAGACAGGCGTGTCGCTTACCATCAGGCGCACGACTTGTTATTTAAAAAAAATCTAGAGCTTCATTCGCGTCTTTTAATTAGAACTAGAAACTTCGGTACGGGAAGCAAAGTGTTTTGCGAACTAAACTTCTTGCTATTTTGACATTTCGGTGGCTCAACGGTTTGCACCGCGGACGCCGGGCGAGGAGCGGGCGAGGAGGTCTCGGGTTGGATTCCCTGAAAAATTAACTTTTTCAAATTGGTTGGTTTTTACGTGTTAGTACTCATAGTAGAAGGGATTTCCATTTTTGAGACCAGATAATGGTGATCAGTCACATTTTTTGTTAGATATGTAGTTTTATAGCGCAAAAAAACAATTAATAAGAACTGTGTTTTTAATTTTTTAATAGGTAAAACAAATATATAATAACATAATAATATCGCAACATACTCTTAGCCCCGCACTAGGGAAACCCTGAATCGCGGGTGCCATGGACACACACATAGACAGCCCACAAACAACAAATTACACCCAAACTTACGATAGAAATAAATGTACGCCATACACAAATTTCTCCCAGCCTGGGAATCGAACCCAAGACCTCTGCGTGGCAGTCCAGTATGGTAACCGTAGTCCCTAAAACATGAGCGACAAACGTCATGATCCCTGTGACGTCATCTGTCGCCATCAGATCCCGCCCGGCCGTCTCAAGCGAGCTCGATAGGCTGTCGCAGATAACCCACTGTTTCGTATTCTTCACGATACCTGACACATTATTATTATTTAATACTATAAACAGTTAACCGGATCTGTTTTTTGTGGTTTCGCAAAAAAAAATAACTAACGACAATGCCATCTAATTCCACACCGAAAAGGATAACCATACAATGAGCAGTGATTATTTAGACAATACACAGGTATATGTATTGTCTAAATAACACCTGTGCACAGCTGTGGGATATATAATTTGATTGTAAAGAAAGTTTTAATTGTGAAAAAGTGATTCCCAGGCCGGGAGAAATATTAGTAACGTCTACATGCAAATCTCTCGTGAGTTTGGGTGTAATTTGTGGTTGTCTATGTGTGTGTGCTTGGCACCCGCGATACTGGGTTTCCCTAGTACGTGCGCGTTTTTCATCACTCAGCGAGGTACCTTACAGATAACAGCCGCTGATTAGAGCGGTAAGCGACACACCCTGAGACATAAGTTGATAATCCCATGTGCCTGTAATTTCACCCTTAAAACCGGAACACAGTAATGAAAAACATTACTGCTTGGCGGCACAAACAGATAAGGTGGCAGTACTTCCCTGGACGAACTCGATCTACTGTTACTAATACATGCTACTAATAAATAATTGTAATTAAGTTTTTATTATGCATCTTTGGCTCTAGTGAAAAGGGGTACAAGTCAAAAAACCGAACTTTACGAGGAGACGCGAAAAACATTTAAAGCTAAAATTTTTTCACCTTACTTACTCAAACTCGTATCTTAAAGCACCAAGTTACTGAAATGCAAGAAATGGATTGTATATAGAAATTTTGCGGGGTGATTTCACATCATATGTGCTGGCTTTTATTCTTAAAATAATGCATCCAAAATAAATAGAAAGTTTTGCCATCTCCTGAATAATAATTCTTTATGAGATACGAGTTTGAGAAAGCAAGACGTCGATATGATATTAAGTGTAGTTCGCGTTTCCTTCTAAAGTTGGCTTTTTTTTTTACTTGTACTTATTTTTTACTAGAGCCTCAGATTTGTTTGCTCGGAGACGTTGGTTTCAATCCAACCGGATCTGTATGAATTTTCTTAGGGCTGAAAAATCCTGTCATTCAATAAAAACTTAATTCATATTGTCAGTTTTATAAATAGGCCACTTAATGTTTGCTCCACTAAAAAATTTTACATTCGTTTTATCGCGATGATTTTCGTTTGTTACGGTTCCCAGTTCGCGTTACAGTTTAAGGAAAATTGTTGAAAAATAATACTGTTACAGCGTACGTGGTAAACGATATCTTTATTACAATGTTGAGAATCTATTCTGTTAGGCAATTACTTGAGATACAAAAACAGTAATTATTCAAGTTTTTTTTATTGAATGTATAACTGCCTCGGTGGCCGAACGCATAGCATCCCGGCGGACTGCCACGCAGAGGTCCCAGGTTCGATTCTCGGGCCGGGAGAAACATTTGTATGACCTACACTTATTTATCTCGTGAATTTAGATGTAATTTGTGGTGGTTGTTTATGTGTGTGTCCATGACACCCGCGACACAGAGTTTCCCTAGTGCTATGTTGAGTGAGTGCGTTATTATTATAAATGTCACTACCACGATGTTATTGGAATAGAATAGAAAAGTAAATGTTACAAAATTATAAAGGTCAGCTTATTTTGCCGACGAGCGGCATAAAAATATTAAAAATGATAGTAATTCCGTTAAAATATAAAAATAAATTTCTATAAAAAAAAACGATTAATGTCATATGTAAGTTAAACGTATTAAAACATGATATAAAATGTGATTAAAAAGTTGTCATGTAGATAATCATTAAAATATTATAATAACATTTATCAATCAATAGCGATGTCACTTTCTTTTTCAATAATGCTAAAGGACTATGTTTTCCGGTAGTTTATTATTTATTATTGTTTATTATACATTGCTCCACTTATTATTAATAACAAAGATGGAATACTTTAGAAAAAGATCCTTCGATCCAACCGGGTTCGAACCGACGTCTTCTAGCAAATCGTGCTAGACGCTATGCCAACTAACCAACGTATAGTAGTTTCCTGGACGAACTTTCACAAAGAGCTCTGCTTCACTATTACATGTTTTTCTTCTAGCAATTCAACTTAATTTGTTTTTAACTTATTTTTGATAACGGACTTTGGACTATGTTATCTTATGGCTCTATTACAATCTTCAATAGGCTATAAAAATAATGACATTTTTAATTATTAAGTGATAAAATCTGGTTTCCGTGAACGACATCAGTATCGGATTATGTTATTATTTTTATCAACTATAAATCACTAATATAGTTTTGATTTGTCTCTTAGTACATATGCACTTTTCATATATATTTATTATTACTATTTATTTATTTATATTCGTTGTCACTTTTCTCAAGTGAAATAGAGATCGAATGCTCACTTGTTTTGTCATAAAAAAGGCATGTATTTAAATGATCTTTTAAGCAGGCAAAAAATTCTAAACGGTCACCTTTTTAATGATTCATCCTCTTTCTCCGAGACATAAAATACATTAAATCGATGAATATTTTAATCTGTTCTGAACTATGCAAAACATGTTTTGTCTGTATAAATAAAATTTGATAGTTTTATGTTGGGCCTCAAAAGCAGACAAATGAGGGTTAAAAATAAAATTAGATAGTTATTAATTAAATTTTTATTGAATTGATATTCAATTATTTTTTGTGAAATTACTCCACTAGTTTGTTATAATTATTAATACAAAGATCGAACACTCAAAAAACACTCAGAACAAATTCCTTCGATCCGGTCGGATTCGAACCGACGTCTTCTTGCATACCGTGCCAGACGCTATACCAACTAAGCCACGGAACGAACCAACGGACCTCACGAATTTTTCTATGTGCTTGCGTCGTGTCTTTGTACTTGGTATTTCAACGACTTTTTAGTCATAGATAGTTATTTTTAAAACCTAAGTAAACGTTGATTATATTCGTATACTAATATTATATTAGTTATATAATTTGACCTGTAAATATGTTCGGAAAGGCAAACAAATTGATACTCACCGGCCGCTCCCGCGGCACACTCGTTTCGGTCACTCGGTTCGTGCTGCGTTTTCATATACTAACCTAACATAACCTATTGAATGGAGGGTGCAACCAAGCAACTAGGAGATCAATATCAAAAAGATGTCCTGGTTATAATCGTTAAAAGAAAAGATCAATGATATAAAAAGTGGATCAAATATTATTTTGGAATATCAAATAGTACTTTGGTATACTTAAACCATTGACTTACAATTATATGGACGTCGGGTCCGCGCTAAAAAGTGTCCGAACTTTTAGGGCGTTAAAATCGTATACCGAGCGTCACTCACGCTTTAGTCTTCGTTTGTTCGACTGACAGCGAAGCAAGCAAAATTAGACAGTACTGCGATGACGTTACAATTTAAATTCAACGTTTTAGCTTTTTCATATTCCTTTACATGTCACTACGTTTAAATAGGTTGACTTGGGACATTTTTTCGTGGTTTTTGTATTAGACCCGTCGTCCATTTATTTGTAAGTCAATGACTTAAACATAACAATAGTGTTACCTTGAATGCAGTTCATTTATAATTTGTCCGTAGATCAACTAATATAGATGGAACTATTAATATATGTTTGTATCAAATATAAAAAAAAATATCGTTTATATAAAAAAGTCACTTTCATAATAGATCAATTATTTCATTGAAGATCGAATAATATTATCCGATGAAAAATGTACATAGGCCCATATTTCCCATTTCCACCTTGTCGTCAGAGTACAAGTTATCGACGTAATGATAAACAAATAAGATATATCTATAAAAAATAAATAAGATAACGCACGTGACGTGGAAAATAAAGCGACTGTGATGTTATATGCCATCGTCCTTGTGTGGTCTGGCTGATAAAACGGTGGTCGTTTATTCTAAAGAACGCGAGTTCTAATTCCTAAGTCAAATAATCTTCATTTCATAGGTAAGCAAATTAAACTTAAAATCGTCCTATTGATTAAACTCTACAACTCATTAATGTAATGTAATAAATGTAAGGCAGATTCGTCGGAGAAGATTGAGAAAGAAACTCTAGGGGTTGCTCTTTGTAAATAACATTTGTAACATTAACATTACCTGTCTTAGGAATGAGTGCAGTATTTGGTCAGTGTGACGATTTCGAGTATAATTTCCTTACCTTTGAAATCAATGTACAGAGTGTTTTTAATGGGATTGTATGGGGAAATCAGAAACCACAGAAGATACAAGGAAACTGTCTTACCGGGAAACCATTAAGTGGTAACCATTAAGTGGTAAAGGAACCATTAAGTGGTAATCGACTCCGTTTTATGAAGACATCATTTCATTGCATGAGACGAAAAAATCGGGACTACCGTAGTTGGTTAAATTTCACAAAATATTTTTCATGCAAAATGAATAAAATAGAAATTTATTTTTATTGCTAATAGACTAATAATGGTCGTATTCTAGAACTCTACTCAATGCTCAAGTCAGGATTGCAATGGAAACACAAGCACTGGAAATACGACCCTAATGGCAGGGACTTGAGTATGGTTTCGAGTGCTTTAAACCATACTCAAATCCTGACTTGAGCATTGAGTAGAGT
>NW_020653614.1:407081-468926 GCF_003589595.1 Hyposmocoma kahamanoa | reverse complement strand
ATACTCAAATCCTGACTTGAGCATTGAGTAGAGTTCTAGAATACGACTCTCAGTTTCTTATAAGTATGGTTTTATTGTACGGGGAGAAGAAAATCGGGACAGCAGAAATTGGTCAAATTTAATACAATTTTGATGTGTGTGTGTATACAGATGAACACACACATCAAAATTATGTAGAGATCAAGCACGTTTTTGCTAATTTATTTTGGTATGGTATTTTTTTTGTCAAATTTAATTTCGAATTTAAATTACAAAATATAGGCCTAGGTTGTGATTGTGTGCGTTATTAATATTATTATATTATATTATTATATATTAATAATAACTTTTTTATGAAACAAAAAACCGACCCCAAAAGTTGGCGGAATTACATCTATTTGCCAAGTTTTATTGAAATCAGTTACTGGAAAGTGCGCGAAACCGGATTCATCCACTAGTTTGCCACCTTTAGAGGTGAAATATTTCCTCCAAATTGAAATGGGACCATTACTGAGGTGAGGACCCTCTTTCCAACAAAAAAAGAATCATCAAAATCGGTTCACAAATAGAGTTCCATACATACAACAAACATACAGTCGGATAGAGAATTTCCTATTTTATTTAAATCGGTTGAAAACGAAGTTATACTAGTTAAGCATTCAAAGTCATTCAAGTGCGTATGTAATTTATACTTTGAACCAGGGGTCAACCGTTTCCAACCATCGCGATTGGGTCGTGTTTTTGGTTTAAAACCATGGGCCAATAACTCAAGACAACTGCTAATCGAGATACAAGATACAAAGCAGCGCAGTTGGATATTAGGTATTTATTAGTACAACAGACGTCGCGACGTGTACCAAATAACGATTTTTGCAGCTAGTTTGTGTTACATTGACTACCTGCAATTTATCACAGCTACTCTAATTTCTAGTGATAATAAACAAATCAACTAGATGACGCTTATTTCAAGCGCCATTGCAGTATTGTTTTGTTTTGTTTAAGATTAGCGCCATCTACCCATAATAGGAAGTTTTAATTTATAAATTAGTTTGTAACCTAATACCCGTCTATTGACACGTATATTTGTCAAAGTTCAGAAAATAATTTTGGGTTATGATAATCAATATTTGAATAAATATTACAGTACCCCTTTTAGCGCGAGAAAATTATTTTTTGTGTTTGGATTTGATGTTGCATTACAAAAAAAATCTCCTCTCCCAAAACCTGCAAGGGTTCAAAAAAATCATGATCACGGCATCCCGTCATGAACCTTACCACACCTTAGTTAGCGGTTATTTTTATGACTTATAAAAATTTTGAATAAAAGGCGACTTATAAAGCAACAAAATCAACTATATTAATGAAACTTGAAGTTTATCACATGTTTCACATTAAATATAACAAAAATATGAACTTATTATTAATTAACGCAAAATACTAACTAATCGAGATCTTTTTCGTCGATTCGTCGTCAAAATATTCAAGAAAATATTCAAAGGGTGGGCGGCAAGCTCCAGTCGTAGGGCGAGATGGGTACATATGGATCATATGACATTTGCCTCCACTTCCTTGAACTATGTGGTGACGGTGCGTCAGCCGAACGACTTCGCCTTTCTGATCGTGACCGTTCCCGAACAGAAGTATGGCTTGAAATAGATGATGATAGACCACGACTTTGGTGAGCATCACGGGTACTTGAACGGGCACTGTTACAAGATCGACCAAGACTGGATGATAGAAGTGACTGTGGAGAATTCGGAACTACTTGCCTGTGCGAAGGGCAGCGAGTCCACACCTGGACTTGGGTATGGACTCGCTGGGGTTTGTGGTTAGCTAGTAGAGGATAAGCTAGATATCCTCCGATCCCTCCAGCCTCTTAGGTTATTGTTAATTGGAGAGACGTCGTTTTTGGGCGTCGGGAATTGAGCATGCCTTATAGCTCCGCCACCAATTAGGAAATTTGGTAGTGAACTCGACGGCTTAGCGGTGGCAATCGCTAGTTATGCAGTGCGCAATGGGAGGTGAGCGTGCCCACAGCTCCGTTACCTATCTCAAAAATAGGAAGGGCATTGTACGTGTACCAGGGGCGGCTCCTCCGAGGCACTAGCCTCTCGAAGAACCGGAAAAGTCAAGTGACAGAAGTCTGTGACAACCCTGTACATGCTGATCTGGGGTCAGAACCTGAACTTATAAGGTTCCTTTCCATTCCACAGGTTATAGTGCCTGTCTCATATACCCTCCGGGTCGGTAGAGAGGGTCACTATAATCAAAACTAACGTAGAAAAATATGGGGCTGGCCAGAGCATTAAATCCCTGTTTAGGTTCGATTTCTTCTGAGCTGGTAGAGGAACTAGAACGTGACAATGAAGAATCACTGTCACTTTCTATCTCCTGTTCTCAATGTTCAAGATCAGATTCACCTAACTCCGATTTGTCAACGTTTCCGATGATTTGTGCAACCAAATCGCATGTTAATGTCTCTAAAAACAAAAAAAAATTAGGTAAAAATAAAACTAATCTAGTCATTTCCATCCTGACAATGACGATAGTGTTTTATGACTTTATGACTGAATAAAAACCAAAATTTGTAACAATTCACTGTTTAATTATTTTTTATGTAATATATACATAATAAGAAAATACACCATTAGGTCAGAAAACAAGAAATGATGAAATAAAAAAAAAATCTTGCTTTTCGACCTCCCGTCTGTCACGTACGCTCACACTTGTCGCTCTCGGCACAGGTGTGTAACCCTAGAACCCGGCCGCACTGATTTAACAGCGAATATTAATCGAACGCACAAACAATCGATGTTGATCCGACGCAGTAAACTTGAATACTTTTATACCTAAATTTTTTGAAAGTTGAACGCACGATCGTATCATTCTGTGCTGTAAGGGATACAGACATTTTAAACCTTTCCAAGCTTTTTAAAAAACTAAACACTTTTGTTTGCCTGTCGCCAAGCAGTACTATAAGCATTACTGTGTTCCGGTTAGGAAGGGTAAGGGTGCTGGTGAAATTACAGGTACATGGGACTTGTCAACTTATGTCTCAGGGTGACGGGCGCAGTGGCAATGCCCCTCAGATCTTTACGATTTAAAGCTCTGAATGGCACTGCAACTGTTATGGATGGGCTTGTCGTTTGCCACCAGGCGCACGACTTGTCGTCCCGTCACTTGGTTTTATAACAAAAAAATGTTTTTCATCTATACGTTGATACCGCATAGACATTTAATGACATAACGAAATATGAAACCAGAAACGTTATGTTACGTCTACATTGTTAACCGCCCATTGAAACTGAACCTTAGTCAAAATATTAGTTCAATAAATCTGTTAAACAATAGATATTATTTTAAATCAACATTTCTATTGTTATTTAGTTGACTATTTGGAAAATATGTAACCGTTTTGATGAGACGTACATTGTCTTTGTAACATACGTACTTATTGCTTGTCGATTATGTCAGCTTCGTTAAGAGTTCCAAATCCCAACGTATTTATTCTCTTTATCGCGATCTTTCTAGAATGTTCCCGCTGCAGTTTTAATAGTATGTGAGCATTACTACGTTCAGGTTTTCCATTATTCCCACTAATCCTGTTGGCAAAACTACTCGTACTTCTTTTCCCATTTGTTTTGTTAATAATTAGACAGTTTTCTTCACAGAAATACTGAGAATTTTCTCTCCTTCTAGTTCGTTTTCAAGAGGTGAAATTACAGGTACATGGGACTTGTCAACTTATGTCTCAGAGTGTCGGGCGCAGTGGAAGTGCCCGTAAGATTTTTGTGATTTAAAGCTCTGAGTGGCACTGCAACTGTTCAATGGACAGGCGTGTCCATTGGTATCATACAAAAAAAAAGTGTTGACTAGACTGATTATCTTAATTTATTGAACATTTTGTAATCGACCCTTTTTTTTGTTCACGAGTGTATTGTAAAGAAAACCTTGTATAACCAAACCAGCGGTGCGTATAGATAACATTTTCAATTCGGGATTCCAACCCGGTACTATAAAATAACTTAAACTGACGTCAGTTAACTTTGACTTCAATTTCCATACAATTAACATGACAATGACTGAATTTTAAATTGTGTTTTGTATTGCACACGTTTCTAAATTAACTCTTCGACAACGGTTTATTGTAACGATAAGGTAATCAGTAATCCATTAAGTTCCACTGCTGGTCACGGGTATTCCTGAACATGTGAGTATTAGGGTATTATATCCCTCTTTATGTTTTCTGGGTTTAACTATTATGTTATTACTTACGTATGTTCTATTTTATCTAAGTATTATGATATGGGGGTACCTCAAGGTATTACACTACGGGCTGTTATTCTCATGTTATTTTGTGTGTTAACATCAGGGTGCTTTGTAGGCTATGTTGGTAGTTAAACGGGAGTACCTCAAGGTACTAAGTTGGGTCCACATATTTTTTAACTTCTTATGGTGTACGTCAGGGTAATATCCTATGTCCTGATTTTTGCTCTATAGATTTTGTTATTATAATGCGTACGGGGGTTCCTCAAGGTGTACTTTAGGTCCTACTTTTTATCGCATTCTGTTACTTAATAGTTTGAAGTGAAATCATTACGGAAGGTAATTAATCCATAACGAACTCGTTGCACTGTTCAAATTGATGTAATATCTTTGATAACCGCGGTAAACGAAGTGAAAGTAGAGAAATCTGAACAAAGATGGCAATACCGTACTTTCTTTTAAGACCAATGGTACGAAAGAGACAGATGTGTGTTTCTCACTGTCTGTGTTCTGATTTAAAGTATTGGTAAAGAGAACTTGTGTCAATTTCATTTTTTATATTTGCTTTAAAGGCAGGGTTTTTGGGCCATGGAATGCGTTTCATCATGATTGCTATACTCAAGTAGAATTGTGTATGTGGTGTCCCACAGGGAGTCGCACTCGGGCCACCTATGTACATGCGACCCAAGCGTTCTACTATCAAGGTTGATACAGCTCAATTAAAAAGTATCACACATATTGAAATGTAAATTAAAAATTTACATTTTTTGCTTTAGGCACTGTATATTGCACACGACTCGTACGCAAACTTATATTTTGCTGTTAACATCGAATATGTTCCTATAGTTATTTGTTTCGGTGGCCTGGAATAATAGTTTCTTGGCTGCAAATGTATGTTAGTTTCATTAAATGTAACCAGTAAACATTGTTTTTGACTTGATTACGACGTAGCAATAAGGGGGGTAATTGTGTACTCATAACAACGATGAATGGCGACTTCGGCGGTCCGGGTTCAAATGCCGATTGCGTAACAAACTGTTTGATTCCACGAAAACTGTAGTTAAAAATTACTGAAGTTTTGAAAGAGTTCGTATAGGGAAGTACTGCGCCAGTGCCCTTACCTCACGCCATACAGCAATGTAAGCGTTACTGCGTTCCGGTGTTGTAGAGTAAGAAGGGTGCGGCTGAAATTACAGGCATATGAGACTTGTCAACTTATGTCTCAGTGTGACGGGCGCAGTGGCAGTGCACCTCAGATCTTTGTGTTTTAAAGCTCACTGCCACTTGTGGCACTGCAACTGTTATGGACAGGCATGTCGCTTATTATCAGGCGCACGACTTGTTCGACCTGTCACCTAGTAACATCAAAAAAGGATATTTTCCCAACTTGTGTGCGTTCGGGGTGACCTTAGTAATACAATCCACTTACATTGTCGTGAGGTCCCCCGTTTGATTTGAGAACTTGAGATAGATAGATAAAACTTTTATTTAGATCTACAGACATACATACATAACAGAAAAATACGTAATATAATAAAAAGAAAAAGAAAAACCAGCAGAGTCGCAGCACTGCCGAACACCCAATTATGTATGTCTGTTGTTGGCCATAGCTCAGCGTCGGTGTTCACCCAGGTGCAAACCCGTTGATTTTTAGCTATAACCTAGAGGATGCCTCGGATACGATAACCAGCCAGCTGACGCCCTCATGTTGTATAAATTAAACAAATAATAGTTTCGAAACTAAATAAATACAGAAGTAAATATAAATATGATAAATGATAAATTTTTTTAAAGATTTAATGTAACAGATGACGTTTATGCCATTAGACGAAAAAAAAATGTCGTCTCTGCCAAAGCTAGTGCGTGACAATGGCAATGGCATCCTGAAGATGTTCGCCCATTGGTTTGACTGTACAATTTTAAAGTTTTGGGTAAACATTACAACTGGTCAAATTAAGTAATAATTTTCCAAATTTTAATGTTCAAATTTTTTTGTTAATTCTACATTTTAATTTTCTGGCAATATTTTAAAATTCGTTGCATTAATTCTAACATAGTTTTAAGGTTTTCTTTTGTAAGTAACACCATTATTTTATGGGCCTGAAATAAATGGTTTATTATTATTAACTTTACATTATTAACTACGTTAATGATATAAGCAAATTATAAATTGAAATTTTAAGTGATTTATTATATAAAAGTGAAGCTTTATTCGCATCAAGCGTCTTTTATGATTCTTTAGATGTCGGAAGGAGATAAAGAGTAGACTCCCAGGGCTCACAAGTCTGTTAATTTACATAGTCTCAGGGTCGTATTCCTGAACTGTACTCAATGCTCAAGTCAGGATTTGAGCAGACTTGAGTGTGATTTCAAGCACTGCAAATACTACCCTAATGGCAAGGACTTGAGTATGATTTTCAGTGCTCACTGCAATACTCAAGTCCTGACTTGAGTATTGAATAGAGTTCTGGAATACGACCCTAAGTTTTATGTCGATATGGCACGATTTTGTACTGTGTTCTGCCAAAGAGTAGTGAGTTATCAATGGCTAGCCGCCGACCTGCTATTTAACTGCCATTGCAATTTTTTGATATTCTGCTCTTCACTGGCGAGTTGATGGCACGTCGATGACGTAGTCTATTAATTATAATAAGTAGCAGTAGAGGTCCTTGTGAAAGCACCTTACCTATTTCTGCCAATCTTGAAGGTGCTAGTGAAATTACAGGCATATGAGACTTATCGAGTTCTTAGGTTTTCGCGATTGTTACACATAGGAAATGAAACTAATTTTCCGGATTTAACCAGTCATGTCTAATGTTAATGCAAACCACCCTATTTTTTCACTATAGTTACAAAAGTTATTAATAAATACCTTATTTTTAATTTTACAAAGAAACATTCCAATTTACGCTACATTACGTTTTACAAATTGTTTTATTGAATCAATTTTTATTCAGTTAAATTTATTATTAATTAAAAATAGAAATTAGAATAAATTAAAATAATTAAAATTATAGTGAAAAAATAGTGGTTGATGACTGTACCACCTCGGTCAACCGTACCATGGACCTGTAAAGGGCCCAAAACGTTAGTTTGTTTGAAAAAACAAATGTACGCGATTTAAACCCGGAAAAATGGTTTCATTTCACATGAAACTAGTCAACTTATGTCTCAGAGTGACGGGCGCAGTGGCAGTGCACGTCAGATCTTTGCTATTTAAAGCTCTTGAGTGGCTCTGCGACAGGTGTGTATAGTTACTCGTACCATCAGGTGCACGACTTGTTCATCCCGTCACTTCATTTGTAGACTAAATTACTAAAAAATAAAAATTAAGCAATATCGATCATTGGTGAATGAATGAATGAATGAATGCCATTCCACTGACACTCCATTGAAACTCAACTGCCATTGCAACTAGATTTTAGTAGAATAACAAATGTCATAATTGCTAAATAATCTTAGTGCAGTAAAGACCAGTGGTTTAAAATAAAATAGCAGACTTAGGCCTTACGTAATATTTTCACGTAATTGTTTGTTTGTTTTTGTATTTGATAATATAATGTACATATATTATCAAATACAAAAACAGTTTATAGTTTGACCACAAATTCAATAATGATAGTTGAAATATAAACATACAATACATAGGCGCTATATAATTGTGCCGTGTGAAACAAATACGCAATGTATACACGTGTATATAACTACAGTTAGTCTTCGTTCAGGTTTTGACAACAACGCGTGTCTAATAAGCAAGTGTTTGCGTCGGTTAAGTGTTACCTTATCGTGAAAGGGTTTAAATTTAAATGTAATTAACTACATTGATATAAATAATTAATTTATTTATTTGAATTTATATTGTGTTTTGAACCGCAGTTTTTGTTTTAATTTGGAATTGGAATATAATAATAATAATAGTACGTCGTTAAACAAAAAGGATCTAATGCACATCCAGTCACTTTCGAAATATGGCAGTTAGAAGTTTAAAAGTGTTTCTCACTCTTGTTAACCGACTTCAAAAAAGGAGGAGGTTCTCAATTAGACTGTATGTTTTTTTTTTGTATCTATGTTACGCGATAACTCCGGTATTTGTGAACCGATTTTTATGATTCTTTTTTTGTTGGAAAGGGGGTACTTCCATAGTGGTCCCATTTTGAAGGAAATCATCCACCTCTAAGGGTGGCTGTTCACGCATGAAGATTCATTTTTTTAAATAGCGCCTAAATTTTCTTCAGGAGCAATTATTTTAACGGTTGATTTTGTTATTTCTCCAATTCAAGGCGTTTTTCTCTCAATATTCTTTGAGTGGTGAGAACCGATTTTTATTATCTCCAGTGTCAAGTCCTGTATAGTGGCTAATTTAAGGATATTTTAATAAAACTTAGCAAATAGACGTAATTCCACCTACTTTTGAGGTCTATTTTTTCAGTACTCTGTACTGAGATTATTTTATTTTCAAAACTTATAATGTCACGTAACTCCAGAGATATTTATTTATTTTTATATATTGGACTTTTTTCCTTATCTAAGAGGTTAGACTTTAGGAACCATTTGGTACATATAATTCATTTTTTGATAATTTTGTGGATTGGATCCTTTTTGCTTAACTACGTCCAATTATTGTTATTATTTTCCAATTCCGAATTAATACACTTTCAATTGCCTCCGTGGCCAAACGGTTACCATGCCGGACTGCCACGCAGAGGTCCCAGGTTCGATTCCCGGGCCGAGAGAAATATATGTATGGTCTACATGTATTTGTCTTGTGAGTTTGGGTGTAATTTGTGGTTGTCTATGTGTGTGTTCCACGGCACCCGCGACACAGGGTTTCCCTAGTGCGGGGCTATGTTGAGTGTATGAGTTATTATTATTATTATTATTAACTCAAAATGAGACAACATTTTTGCGAACTATTTCTAGACAACTATTTTTTTAATTGTTTTTTCCCTTTTACTTTTAAATATATTTGGTATATAAGAATTTTCTTGGATGTCTGTAAATAAACTTTAACCTATTCACAAATTTTAATAATCTTCTTAATAAGATTCTGAAAAAAAGCACTTTTTGGATTTTTTGCTGATCTAAGGCTCTAGACAGACAGACAGCATTTCAACTGCATTCCGACTGCAAATTTGCAGTCTAAGAGGTTAGACGTTAAGATCCGTTTGGTACATACATACACTCATTTTTTGATAATTTTGCGGATTGGATCCATTTTGCTTAACTACGTCCAATGAATAAACGAAATTGAACAGTCGAATAGGTTTTCGCGATTGTTATAGGTACATAGAAATGAAAGGTTTTTTTTTCCGGATGTAAATCGCGTGTGTTTGTTTCTGGCCCTTAACAGGTCCCATACCTGTGATGGAAAAGCCACCAACCAGTTATGTCTAAATATTAATGGAAACCTATTTTGAAACGTACTTACATAATCTCAGTATAGAGTATCGAGTTCTTAGGTTTTCGCGATTGTTACACATAGGAAATGAAACTATTTTTCCGGATTTAAATCATGGAACACGCTTTAGTTTTAGTTTATTCTAATTTGTACTAATAATTAATAATAAATTGAACTTAATAAAAATTTATTCGATAAAATAATTTGTAAAACTTAATGTAGCGTAAATTGGAATGTTTTCTTTGTAAAATTAAAAATAAGGTATTTAATTAATAACTATTGTAACTATAGTGAAAAAATAGGGCGGTTTGCATCAATATTAGACAATATAACTGGTTGAAGACTGTACCACCTCAGTCAACCGTGACCATGGGACCTGTAAAGGGCCCGAAACGTCGGTTTGTTTGAAAAAACAAATATACGCGATTTAAATCCGGAATAATAGTTTCATTTCCTCAGTATAGAGTACTAAAAAAACCGACCTCTAAGTCAAAGTTAAATAACCATTTATTCCATTGGTAAAATTGTTACACTTGAAAACGTCATTTTTTAAGCTACTGCTCGTTCACTACGCTGACCTCCCTGAGAAGAACGAGCAAGAAACTCTAGGGATTGCTCTTTATATGCTATGCCTTTAATGCTGTGGAATACACTTTGAATCATACTCGTGTGAAATCTAGACCTATGTTGTGTTTCCATACATCTTTATCTAACACATACTCTTCAATTCCGTAATATGACTTTTCAATTAAAATATTTTTAATGTAAGTTTTAAACTTAGGAAATGATAATCTTAATCGTTCACCTTTGTTCAACGAGTTTGGACTTACTTTAAGGTTAATAATATTATGGATATCTTCTTTCTTAACGAAATTATGTATATTTTTACGGGCGTACAAAATATTTGAGTCAATGTACTGTCATTCATCCCCTAGTTTGCCACTTTTAAAGGTGGAATATTTTCGTCAAATTTAAATGGGACCCTTACTGAGGTGCCCTCCTTTTAACAAAAAAATAATCAACAAAACCGGTTCACAAACCGGTGTTATCGCGTAACATACATACAAAATAATAACATGTACGTAAAATTATATAGTGTGTTACCTGACGATATAAAAAATGTTACCTACGTCTGGATTTAAGAAGATACTATTCGAGTTGCTTGTGACAAATTGTTTTTATAACGTAAATGACTTTTTGACATTTAAATTTTGAAGCCTGCGATACCCTAGCCTATTACCTAGACATGCGTTATATGACTATATAATATGACTACATGTAATAAACGCGAACAATGTATAATATTTGCTATTAATGTTTTTATGCCAGTTACTGGCGCAACACGCTGAACTATAAGTATTACACTTGAATCTCTCTCTCTCTCAAAAAAATATATACAGTTGAATTGCGCACATCCTCTCCTATTTTGAAGTCGGTTAAATACAATTTAAATACTAAAAATATTAATAATAAAACAATTACAAGATAAAACAATCGGGCCTTGTTCAGCTTTAGCCACAAACGGCTTTTTCGTGGCACTCATTTTCAGCAAGTCCGGGATACATGTAACTACTAGCACTCATTTATAAGCACTTTTTCTATTATTATTGGAACTGTTTTTTCTGACATAAAAGAATTTTATTTTATTTATTCAGCGTATTTTGTGTATGAGATTTAAATATGATTCTATCTGTATCTATTATCATGAAGGCTTATCAAACTAACTGTATACGGCTTATCAGAGCCTGTGTGGCCCGACGTCACCATAGCGACCAACAATTGACGTATTGTGGTCTTAACTTATTGTAATTCGGGACCAAGGTCAACAGAATTTGACAACCGCGGTGACCGAATGGCTAGATTCCCGGTTCCTATTTGTAACTTTTATTAGTAGCAGTAGAGCTCGTGGAAGAGTTCGTCCAGGGAAGTACTGCCACCTTACCTAATTCTGCCGCCAAGCAGTGATGTGAGCACTTAGAATAATAACGCATAGAAACCTAGCCCGCGCACGCTAAGTGAGGCAAGTTAGAGGCTTCCCAAAGGGCCTACACGAGCGGGCGAGCTGTCAGTGCTCAAGGTCAAATTGCATCGCGAACAGCTCAAACATTTTTGCTAATAATGACGAAATGTGCGGTAAATGGGTGTAAAAATAGAACAGGTAAACATAAAATAGACACTAACATCACATTCCACAAGGAAGTAACGCGTTTCAACTTGTATTTTTATATAAATATTCACTAAAACCGAAAATTAATTTCGTTGCAACAAGACACGAAAATGTTGCAAAGTAACGGATTTCTTTCTCCCAATTTTGCTATTCTGTTTCAAAATAATTATATTACGTAATTTTTTGAAAATACGCAATGTCGCGACGGCTGCAGATTTTTTTTATTCTAATGTAAGTGTGCATTTGACTTCCATTTCTGCAAGTTAAATGCGTACAAATGTTGTTTACAAAGAGCAACCCCTAAAGTTTCTTGCTCATACTTCTCGGGAGCATCTGCCTTACGAATGAGCGATAGAGTTTAACCGATGTGACGATTTCTAGTGTAATAATGCTTACTTATGAAATAAAGATTTTTTTGATTTTGATTCTGGGTATCGTTTACGGGGTATATGGGGGTGCTCATTACGAATATAGTACTTATTTCTAAATCCAAGATGGCGGACACAATATTAAAAAAATGCAATATGGGTATCCTTTTCGAGGTATTTGGGGATGCTCATTATGAATATGGCACTGATTTCTAAATCCAAGATGGCGGGCGCGATTTTTCGAATAATGGCAAGTTGGGAATCATTTTCGAGATATTTGGGGGTGCTCATTACGAATATAGCACTTATTTGTAAATCCAAGATAGCGGACACGATTTTTCAAAAAATGCCTTATGGGTATCCTTTTCGAGATATTTGGGGATGTTCAATACGAATATGGCACTCATTTCTAAATCTAAGACAGCAGACACGACAGTTCAAACAAAAGCAATATTCGTAATGAGCAGCCCCAAATACCTCGAAAACGATACCCAACTTGCCATTATTTGAAAAATCGTGCCCGCCATCTTGGATTTACAAATAGTGCCATATTCACATTGAGCATTCCCAAATACCTCGAAAATGATACACATATAGCATTTTTTGGAAAAATCGTGCCCGCCATCTTGGATTTAGAAATGAGTGCCATATTTGTAATGAGCACCCCCAAATACCTCGAAAATGATACCCAACTCGCAATTATTCGAAAAATCGTGCCCGCCATCTTGGATTTAGAAATGAGTGCCATATTCGTAATGAGCACCTCGAATACCTCAAAAATGACTGCAATATTGCATTTATTTGAAAAGTCGTGTCCGTCATCGTGTATTCAGATATAAATGCCATTTCCATAAGGATTACCAAAAATAAATTTTTGAAAATTCTTGTCACTTGACATTGTCGATCGACAAAACTGAGCATATCTGTAGGCACCTTTAACTTAATGATGAGTTACGCAAGATACAATTTTACCACTTTTGAGGGAGATGTTATTCCATGGTATCATTATTTGTGTGCGTGCCGACGAGCGTAGATACAAGTTGATTACGCCTACATGAATTTGGTTTTTGCCTCACTTGTGACAGTTCGTTTGATATGAAACTATCATTCTATGCGTTATTATTCTAAGTGTAAGCATAACTGCGTTCTGGTTTTGCAGGTGGGGTCTCATGTGGGGTAAAGCGGCAGATATTCAAACCATATTTGTATTGCAAAAACGAACGATTAGTTCTGTGTACCGTTTAGGCTCTCGGGTTTCTCTCAGAGAAAAGTTCAAGGAGACTGGTATCATGACAGTGGCATCACAGTACATTTACTCAAATATTTCGTATGCCCGTAAAAATATACATAATTTCAATAAGAAAGAAGATATCCATAATATTAACCTTAGAGCTAAGTCAAGTCAAGTAAGTAACCTCGGTAAACGACCCTTATGGGGAACTGTATACGTTTTTACAATAAGATTCCGGAGCATATATTAAGATTATCATTTCCTAAGTTCAAAAACTGCATTAAAAATATTTTGATTGAAAAGTCAGATTACAAAACTGAAGACTACGTGTTAGATAAAGATGTATGGAAAGACGACACGGCTCCAGAATCCACACAAATTTGATTCAAAGTGTATTCCATAGCATTTAAATTTATTTGAAAAGAGCAGTCCCTAGAGTTTCTTGCTCGTTCTTCTCAGGGAAGTCAGTGTAGTGAAAGAACAGTAGCTTAAATGTGACGTTTTCAAGTGTAAATTTATTTTACCTGTGGAATAAATGATTCTTTGACTTTGACTTGAAGGGTGAGGGTGCTGGTGAAATCACAGGTACGTGGGACTTGTCAACTTATGTCTCAGGTTGACGGGCGCAGTGGCAGCGCCCCTCAGATCTTTGCGATTTAAAGGTCTGAATGGCATTGCAACTGTTATGGACAGGCGTGTCGTTTACCACCAGGCGCACGACTTCTTCGTCCCGTCAGCTGGTATCATAAAAAAAAACATATTCTGAATTGGTTATTTTTTCTGGGTTCTGGAATTTTTGTTTGTATGTATGTTGCAACTCCGGTGATTCTTTTTCGCGATGTTTTTTTTTGTTGGAAAAAGGGTATCTCAGCCCCCGTAGCATGGCTACGGATGATAGTCGTGACGCACGCGGTAAAATTGAAATTAGCGCGCGCTATTGGCTATCTAAATTAGATCTGATTGAGACAGCCAGTAGCGCGCGCTGATTTTAATTTTATCGCGCTCGTCGCGGCTATCATGCGTAGATATGCTACGGGGGCATGTCTCATTTAAATTTGAAGAAAGTATTCCACCTCTTAAGGGTGGCAAACTAGGGGATGAATCCGGTTTTGCGGATTTTCTGGTAACCGATTTCAATGAAACTTGGCGAATAGATGTGATTCCAAGAATTTTTGAGGTCGGTTTTTTAAAATAAAAAGTTGCTATTATAAATCATCTTAGTTGTGTGTCAATGGAAGGAGTTTGTATGTCTGTTATTCTGTTAAAAGTTAAGAGTAGTAGCTTATCAGTGGCGAGCTATCAAGCCTCTGTTCAACTGCCATTCAATTTTTTTTGTATTCTGCTCTTCAACGGCGACCTGTCGGTACGTCGATGACGTAGTCTACAAATTTGACATACAATAATACATTTAGTTTCTTTAACGAGATAAAAATTGAGGCCATGAGAACCATAGTGGCCTAATTCAATGGACAAGCCATAGTGGCCTATCTTACTTAGGCCAGTATGGCACCTCAAATTTAGATCACAGACTAAAAACCATAACAATGATTATGCTGCCATCTAGTGAAAATTCGTTGTATCACTTTTAGGCCTTTCTGGTTCTATCAAAATGATCAATTTGAACTGGAAAAAATCATAAACTCAATATTGTACAAAAATGAGTTAGGCCACTATGGTTCTCATAGCCTCAATTATGATATTAATAGTAATTTCCATCGTGGTTTTAGTAAAGAAACATCGATTGTTAGAGATTGAATGTATGAATGCCGTCGATTTCGTGCGGCAAAACGTCTCACTGCCACGATTCGGGTGATCATTCCTTCGACTGTCGTCAACTGTACTTTTTTTTAAACTAGGTAGCAACAGGGATCCTCAAAAGAGTGTTGCACTGCTTTTATTGATAAGCTAATATAGGAAGAATAATAATAAAAGAAGCTAATAATACAAAGAATATTAACATCGCAGGAATGCGCTATGCGGAGCAATTCGCAAGCTCTTGCGATGCGACGTCGCATTCGCAGTTTTGTGATTGACCCTATCTCCGAAAACGCTGTTAGATAACGATATCGTATCCGCATATGGGGGGCTACTTTCGATCTCCGTCTGACATCCGTCGTATATAGTAATATTCGACAAAATTAAAAGACAAGTATCCAGTATGAAGCTTCATTCGCATCACGCGTCTTTTCATTTGGTCAAGTATTGCTTATTTGGCAGTAATTGTTTCGGACGGATGTCGGGCGGAGATCTAGAGTTCGGAATCGATTCGAGAACGATGTCCAATCGAACGATTCGATTAAAATATCGAAGAGTTCTGAATCGAAGTCCGGAGCCTAGATAGTTTCATAAGTTTTCGAATGTTCGAGATCGCAAATAACTGTGAAGTAAGTTATATGTAGAACACAAACCAATATCTAAAACTGTCGTGTAGTGAGTTAATAATAAGTGAAACAGAATAATGTGCAAGTGAGATAGACATATTATACATTGACAATGTGGGATAAAGAAAAAGTGAAATATCAGTTGTTGGATGATTTGGAGTTTGGGTAAGTGACACTTTCATTATTTTTTATGAAAATATTCTATAGGATTATATTACGAAGAGGGTGGAGGAAATTGCACGATTTAATTCCGCCTTACCCTTTCCAATATCGAGGAACCAGAAGTGGGTTGGGATTCCATCCCTATGTTGTTGATACTCCATGGATTCGTAAAAAGTTTTTCAATTACACATTTATATGGCTAACGGCTATGAAATGGCATGCCCTGCCTGCAGGCTTATTCCTTGAACGATATAGCTTGAGCCTTTTCAAGGCGAGAGTAAATAGGCATTGTTTAGGTGTGCTTGCCCCATCGTTGACCTTATCGTCACTTTCCATTACGTGAGACGGAGGTCAATTTCGCACTTATTTTTTATTGAAAATGAATACTGGGAAAAAGGTTGCCTAAATGCCATCACACGTGTGACGCAGACAGTCCGCGCGCGGACGAGCGGATGAAATCTGTCGCGGATGAATTGTCGTTCAGTTCCTCGCGGATCGTTATCACGCGTGGTACAGTTATGGATAAAAATTTGAAAGTGGTCATTGCCGCCCATTTACTCCGTAAAAAACGGCGCCACGGTAATAGTCGCGAAAAGTCTTTTAAAAGGAGAATGTTTCTTCGTTTTTGGAGTTGCAGGAAGATGAAATTGAATATTATTTTTGTAATAATCGTCGCGAAGATTCCACAGACATGGTCGAAGTCGTACCTCTTGAATAGCCTCTCGGTTTTAATTGCCATGACGACGACAGTACCTCACAATCGCTGCGCGCGAAAGACGAGCTGAGGTCCGCGGCGCGGAGCAGACGGTTTCTATCCGCGCGCGGATAGCTCTCCGCGACCGCGTAACACTGAAAAGGCTGTATAGGCATAATACAGTTTTATCAACCGCGACTGACGTCCGCGTAGATCATCCGTAAGAGTGATAACTGTGACTTTTAACAACGATGCAAACGTGCGTTCGTGGAACGCGTGATTGCATCGCTACACGCGCGATTGCATCATGCAATCGAGTATAAATCCCAAGTGTAGCGATGCAATCGTATGTAAAGGTAGAGAATTAAATCGCTCTAATAGTTGCCGTGCCGCCTCTCAAGCAGACGCAGTGGGTTCGGATCCGGGCAAATTTAATTTTAAATTTACTATGAGCGTCTCGGTGAAACCTGCACAACGAAGAAGGTTCACAATCCTCGGCAAACGTGTGAACCCTCGCCTGAGAGGAGATCCGTGCCCAGCAGTCGGATATAAGCAGCTGAATGCTTCACTGTTATACACAGGTCAATTTGAACGACAGAGTTGTTGTTTCATACTAGCAATTTAACCTTTAAGCAGAAAATAAAACCTATTTATAGAACGCGTAGCATGCGTAGGACGAGCGGGGCGCCTACGCGATTCTGGAACGCAACGCGGAATTTCGCAATGGTTATTGATTGCTCCGGAAGTAACGAAAGGCGTTGATTACGTACGCTGTCCATTTCTGTCGTCCGCTTACTAAAGCGCGGGTAAATGACATAATAATAAAAATGTCTTAGTAAAACCATAATCCAGTTTTAGAATATTATAATTGTTTAATGATATTTTAGCTATGCATCGTTAAGGTAAGTTCCTATAAGTCGAACACGTTAACTAATTTTAACTGTTTCCAAAACTATTTTTTTTTGCTATTTAAATCGGTTAAATAACCATTTGTCACTTAGGCGCTGTGCAACAACTTAAATAGGAATAACGTCTCGTCTCGGGTGACGTGCACATGGCAGTACAACTGTTATGGACTGGCGTGTCGCTTACCACCAGACGTACGACTTGTTCATCCCATCAGTTGATATCGTGATTCAGTACCGAGTGCTAAAACACCACTTCAACAGTTCGTGGACTTACACGGGACCAATATTGAGGTGCCCTCTTTCCAACAAGAAAGAATAATCACATTCATACGAAAAAACTTACACAACTTTGAAAGGCATGAAAGCCGTTATAACACCCGCTCCACATGACGACTGAGGGTCGTACCGCGACGGTTAGCACTCACTGAAAAAAATACGCGCGTAATCGGCCCGGCTTATGATGAGCACCTACCCGTAGTTGGATAATGCGTTTTATTCCACTGATGAATGTAGGGAAATGGTTTTGTAATATATGTTGTAATTTATAGATTATTAGGTATAAATTTTATTTTACAGAAATGAATAAATTACATAAACTTAATGCATACAATCGTTATATTGACATAATAATATGTTCCTACATTATTTCACATAACTACATTGACTATGTTAAAATTACGTAGTACAAAACTTGTACTGGATATTTGTAATTTTTTGAAATGTAATTAATCATTTGTTACTATTTGTAACGATTCTTGTCATACAATATATTGTATATAATAATGTAAAGTTAGTAAACTTGATAATAAATAAATCTAAATCTAATCATCAAAATCGGTTAACAAATGAGTTATCGCGTAACATAACCTAACTAAAACCTTCTCTTTTTTTTTGAAGACGGTTAAAAATAAAAGATTAATACAACGTATTCCACAAACGTATTTCACACTTATTGGACACCGCGATAAATTTGGGACTAAATGAATAAAAAGTCGAGTGTTACAAATAAATATGCAAGGCAGTCAACTTCTCGCACACCTTTCTCTTTTTTGCTCCACCAACCTCAACATCAGATCGTGACATGCATTGCACTTACCACTTTATACTGTCGTACCCATATTAGGAAAACGGTGTAATTTTCGTAATACTCTGTAACCGACTTTACGAGGAATGGAATAATAGCATAATATTATAAGACGTGCAATTAGAATAGCTATAACTAGTACGATTATACGACAAAAAGAGTCCGTCCAGGGAAGTACTCGTACTGCCATCTTACCTATTTCTACCGCCAAGCAGTACTAATGCGAGCATTACTGTGTTTCGGGTTTGAAGGGTAAGGGTACTGGTGAAATTACAGGAGCATGGGACTTGTCACCTTATGTCTCTCTCTATGATCGTACCGATTTAAAGCTCTGAGTGGCACTGCATCTGTAATGGACAGGAGTGTAGCTTACAACCAGGCACACGACTTGTTCGTCCCGCCGCTTAATATTAAAAAAACCTGGGCAAATAGAAGTAATTCCGCAAACTATTGACATCGGTTTTCAACCGACTCCAAAAAAAGGAGGAGGTTCTCAATTCGACTGTAAGTTTTTTTTCTTTTTTGTATATTTTACGCGATAACTCCGGTATTTGTGAACCGATTTTCATGATTCTTTTTTTGTAGGAAAGAGGGTACCTCCATGGTGGTCCCACTTAATTTTGAAGAAAATTATCCACCTTCCATCCATCTAAGGGAGGCTCACGCATGAAGATTCATTTTTATGCGTAGCGCCTAAATTTTATTGTAAGGAGCAATTATTTTAATGGTTGATTTTGCTATTCTCCAATTCAAGACGTTTTTCTCTCTCAATATACTTGAGTAGTGGGAATCGATTTTTATTATCTCCTGTGTCAAGTCCCGTATAGTGGCGAACTAGGGGATGAATCCGGGTTTGTGCACTTTCAGGTAACCGATTTCAATAAAACCAAGTTTTATTAGGTATTTATATGTAATTCCACGTACTTTTGAGGTCGGTTTTTTAGTACTCTATACTGAGATTATTTTTTATTTTAAGTTAGACTATTCGAATTCTTAGGTTTTCGCGATTTTCACACATAGGAAATGAAACTATTTACCGGATTTAAATCGCGTATATTTGTTTTTTCAAACAAACCAACGTTTCGGGCCCTTTACAGGACCCATGGTCACGGTTGACTGACATGGTGAAGTCATCAACCAGTTATGTCTAATATTAATAACACATTATTCTTTCACTATAGTTACTTAAGTTATTAATTAAATACCTTATTTTTAATTTTACAAAGACCATTCCAATTTACGCTATATAAGTTTTACATATTATTTTAACTAATAATGGAATTGGAATAAATTATAACTTATAATTAGTACTGGAGTCTATGTCTATTTGGGATTTTTCATCAAAGGGAATACTGGATCCCGAACTTGTGGTACGGAGAAACCATTTTCCCTGTAGAAATTAGGATATTTTTTTAATTGCAATGGCTTTTCGCAGCATCCTGGGTAGATAATTATTTCTAATATTTCGACTGACGCACTTTGTCAAAAAATTGTAGGCAAATGATTTTTTTTCACGCGTTTCGCATGACTCGGCCTTCACCTGTACTTCCCTCGTTTAATTACATTTTGATGCGTATAAACAGGGACCATCTTACGTTATTAATCGTGAATATCCCAAATATCTCTGGAATATGAAAGGCCTTCATTAATTCAGTCGTATGCGAGTAATGAAAAATTCCCAACATTCTTCGCGCGGCGTTTGTCGTCCTACGTTCCTCCAACTTCTTTTACTTAGGGAATCAACACACATGTTAAAGGAATAATATACTGCCTCTCAAGCACAGGGTCGAGGGGTCGAATCCGGGTTCGCACATCTGAATTTCTCGGAATTTATGTGTGAAATTTAAATTTGAAGCTTTTCGGTGAGGGAAAATATAGTTATTTAAACCTGCACGTTGAAGAAGGTGTACAACCTTCGTAAAACGTGCGAAGTCCCCAAACCTCGTCTGAAAGGAAGCCCGTGCCCAGCAGTGGGACGGATAACTGTAGTAATATAATTATTGATACAAAGATCGAACGCTTAGAAAAAATCCCTTCAGTTTACCAAGTTTTGATGTAATCTGTTACCGGAAAATGCGCGCAATGGAAGCATCCCCTTGTTTGCCACCCTTAGAGGTGGAACATTTTCTTCAAATTTAAATGGGACCACCACCG
Source organism: Hyposmocoma kahamanoa (assembly GCF_003589595.1). Lineage (NCBI taxonomy): Eukaryota > Metazoa > Arthropoda > Insecta > Lepidoptera > Cosmopterigidae > Hyposmocoma > Hyposmocoma kahamanoa. The sequence goes on along the minus strand of NW_020653614.1, from coordinate 448,134 downwards.
AGGTACCCTCTTTCCAACAACAAAAGAATCATTAAAATCGCTTTACAAATATAGCTAAATCCTTCTATACAATAACAGGAGAAAACTACATAAATTTCTCACAGGTGGCGTAACGGCAAAAAAAAGCGTTAAAAACAATGACATGTATACGATCATTGCAATAGATAATTTAAAATTGTATCTAAAAACAAAACCGAATTTCAAGGTTCCACCATTGTACCCGTAAATTATCAAACTTAAGGTCGTGAACTAATGTAAGTATTAGTTACTGGCATTATTTAACACTGGAATGTTATGTGGTCACAACGAGGTTAAACTCCTTTCTCTTTGTCATGGCGTATTAAGGTCATTTATTATCTCCCAAAGTTAACTTGGAGTTTAAATATTCATCACAAGAGCTTTTTCTTTCAATAAGGAATATAATGTCATTTGCGAGATGCCATTTTGATAAAATTTTAAATAGTGATGTAGTTGTTGTCGACTGTTTTGTCGATAGATTACGAAAGGAGATTTTTTTTGCAAAAATGCTTTAATAATGAATGACGTTGTCATACTTTAGACAACCTACGTAGCCCAACGTGGGCGCTGGACGAGGAGGAGTCCCGCGAACTTTCCAAAATTGGTTCTGGTTTGAGTGTTCTGGATGGTTTTCTAGTTTGAGACCAGGCAATCGGTGTGGTTGTATGGCTAATTATTATTATTTTGGATATCTATTTGAGACTCTCGTCTCTCTCGTGACCTAAAATATTAATTTTTAAGTTTTAAATGGTAGAGGCGACATTCCTTGGTAATTTTATATTTTAAATTTTCCATTTTTAGCGTTGCTTCTTATTGTGAAAGTTCACCGACTATCGAAATTAATTCGTGAATTACACAGACACGATTATATTCTTCTAAGATGGTTGTCGCATCTATGTTTATTATAAAGTTTTTTACGTTTAATGAATCTTAATTCAAATGAAAGAAGTTCGGCCGTTATTACGTATGCGTGGCCAATATTAAGTCGATAGATTTTCGACTGCCATCACTAGCTTCTTGCAAAGTAGCAACAGAGCTAGTTTTGAAAGAGTCCATTACTGTGTTCCGGTTTTGAAGGGTAAAGGCGTTGGTGAAATTACAGGCACATGGGACTTGTTAACTTATGCTCAGGGCGACGGGTGCAGTGGCAATTGCAAATTGCAATTGTTATGGATAGGCGTCTCGCTTACTTCTCGCGTCTTGTTCGTCTCTTGTTCGACTTGATATCATAAAAAAAGTATATACTTCTCGTGTTCCACGCTTCCCTGATCATTATTGTCTATGTACGGGTCTGTAGCAGATCCTAAGACACGTTAACTATAAAATCGGATTGTGCAATTTTTTTTGTCACGACTACAGCAATACTCACTGCAGTGGACGTTCATTGTCGAATAAAACGATGTCAACATTTCCTGCCGTTTTTGACATTACAGAAACGTGTTCAGTAGCAAAATCTAGGTCCTCATTTTTTAGCGTAGTAGATTACATGGCCTCGATCCTTGCAATCGCGACGTTGTTGCGTCGGTCACAACTTACACAAATACGATATATGCTCTAAAATTAGACAAATGTGGACTTAGCAGTACAGGACTCGCATAGCTTATAAACCATACAGTTGCGCATCGAATGTACTTGCATAGAGCAATGATGGAATTTTCACGGGGAAGGGGGCACCTCATGCCGCATTCTACAAACACAATGCAACGTTCCAAGACCGGCTTCGGAGCATCGCGGCGCATATTTCTCTGTGTCACAGTTACAGTTATTTCAATTTAAATAGCATAAAATATTATATCCTCTGCTTTGTCGTCGACTGTTAGTTTGAGGCATTGAATGCAAAGGGTAGACGTGTGCGTCATTTAAAATATTATTAAGTACTTTTAGCGAATTCTATGATTGTCTTTATATGCATATATGTATAATGGTGCACACAGACTGTATGTGTACAAATATAATTTGATATCGAAGTGTAACAGTTACGAAATTTAAGATAAATTATTTGACTTACTAATTAGCAAGTAGTTTTCACCACTTTACCGTAGCATGAGAACTTGTAATAATGTTCACTCAGACGTAGCTGACATCTTTCACAACTCATAATAAGTGCAAGCGGAATGTGACAAGCTCTAAGGGTGGAGTTTAAGGGGTTTTGTTCGATAAACTCTTATATAGCCGACTTTACTTTTTTTCAATATATTGTTCTTTTTAAATTATTTTTAATGTTATCTTTCAATATGACAGCGTAACTTGCGCTACTGTAGGGAAAATATGTTTCAGTGCATAACATAAAGTTCTTTTTTCATAGCTTAGCTCGTATAGTTGGTTGCTTGCAGCTACGTGAACTAAGCTAACTTAGCTTAACTTCGTTCGCGATGTGAAAAGAGAGTTCGTCGGCGATAGAAAAGCTATGTAGATGACAGAATAGCATTGCTTATACCGATACTAGCCTAGGTCTAAAATACAAGTGAAAAAGAGAGCACCCGACAGCACCCACATTACGCTATGAGTCCACATTAATAAAGACAATCTACCTCGATCCGTCCCATGGTGGTAGCGTAACTTGTTTTGAAAACAATCACAATGCATTACCTCATAATTACGGTAGTAAAGAAATGTTGAATACAACTTCGAATGTCACTCGGTTTTAAGGCGACATACGCTTAACGAAACATGTCAACATAGCCCCGCACTAGTGAAACCCTGTGTCGCGGGTGCCATGGACACACACATAGACAACCATGAATTACACCCAAACTCACGAGAAAAATAAATGTAGGCCATACACATATTTCTGCCGGCTCGGGAATCGCCCTTCTTCGCCGTGCAGGATTCATCTCGTTTAAGTGCGAGTCTGGATTCGAACTCACGGCCTCTGCTTGAGAGGCAGTAGGTCAAACCATCAAGGCTACCACGGCTTTTTAAGAATCTCAGTAGGTACAGAGTACTACAAAAACCGACCTCAAACGTTACTGGAATTATATCTACTTGACAAGTTTTATTGAAATTTGTTACCTACCGGAAAGTGCTCGAAACCGGATTCAGTATTACCAAAAAAGCGTGTTACAATATAAGACGGGACTTTGACCTGTTTCAGAGTTACGATCTTTAGTACCTATGGAGATCAGCAATCCTCTTGAGTAATTGCTCCATGAGAGGTGAAGAGTAAGGAATATAAGTCGAAAAAGAACATGTGTGTCAGGCGAAGGTTTGACGTCTTCTTCGGGTGCGGGCAAAGCGGGTGTCCTAGAGGGCGACTGACTCGTCTGTTGGCGAAGCGTCATCACTGCACCCCAGTCTGGTTCCATTGCTGTAATTATTAATATACCTAGTCTTTGAGTTAGAAATTTACCTGTTCTATTTAAGAGCATTGCACTTATCGGTGCAGCCCCCGCAGCATGCCGCAACGATAAAGCTATAATATTTTTTTATTTAGCTGTCAAATTAGAGTGATAAAATTTAACACGACCAATGGGTGCAAAAGAATATCGCAGTGCCAAACATGGCCGCAAGGTCACAGCTGATTTTAAAACATTTTGACAGTTCTGTACAGTAATTTTATCAACGTAAGTCCGTAAGTCGATCAGCTATAGACAGTAGACAAACATTATAATCGCTTGCATTTAAAGATCGAAGTTGGCATTCTTAGCATTCAATTTTTTAAATTCGATTGCTTTTGTAATACTGTGGTCTTACTAATCCTGAAAACGTATGGTTCTTAATTTTTTCACATAGACAATTGCTGTCAGTCCGCCATATTGTTTATCTATTCGGCCTTGTTTAAATACAGTATACAGTTTCCCACCCTTAGAGGTGGAATATTTTATTCAAATTTAAATGAGACCAATACTGACGTATCCTCTTTCCAGCAAAAGAAGAATCATCACAATCGGTCGGAGTAGTCGCGTAATATACGCACACAAAAATGAACCGGTCGAATTGAGAACTTCCTCCTTTTTTGAAGTTGTTTAAAAACAACACAGATCCAGCAGATCGTGCCAATGGGTGGTCGCCAGCATTAGTCTCGTAAAAAACTCGAATCTGGGTTTCTACATTTTTGGACTCGACTCGTAAAGATATAGACTCACTGCTCGATGTATTACGAGCCTATCGAGTCTCCTAATAGACTCGAGTTCGACATTAGTGCTCGAGTCTGTTCATGTAACGAGTCGATGTCGGGCCTGGTGAGTACCTACAGAGCGGTGTTGTGTTGTGGTGTATTAAACTGTTGTATAATTACTGTAATATGATTAAGTATTAATATCTTATTCTTTTTTTTAATCACTATATTGGATTTTGTTTTTTATTTAACACGTGGGCAATAGTTGTTGTTCAGTAAAATTGAACCCTGTTTGTTGTACTCGTTACTTTCGAGTTTATATATGTAGACTTGAGTTTTTTACAACCTTAACCAGTACCCGTACCTTTGAAAACCGTAAAAAAAGAATATAATGCTCACAATTCTACTTGGCTGCAGACATAAGCAATGTGGCAGTACTTCCCTGGACGAACTCTCACTAGGAGCTCTTACTCCACTTAGGTCACTAATATTCATGACGTCATTAGTAGTTGTTTGCAACAGCAATATGGCGCTTTAAAACAATTTACATGCGAATGATTTATTTAGTCACGCAATCGTTGATAAGAGCACTTATTTTTCCTAACATAAATGTCTACATTTCAATCATAATGCCTAAGAAGACCTGTACATCTACGTCTGTCAGAACTACCTAAGATAACATTGTTATGAATATTACAAAGCATATAAGGAAGTCATTTTACATGATGTTTTGTAATATTATTGTATTGCATTTCCATCTTTCGACGTTCCGATGCTGGGGACGGGTCTTCTTTGAAGACTTGAAATATAGACCAAAGCTTGCACAATTTGTTTTATGTAAAATGACGCATGGTTTACGCAGCCTATTTAATAAAAATTTAAAAGAGTTGGTACAGAATACTCGCTGGTATATAATTCTTAGGTGGTTTAAAGGAGGATGTAGTGAAAAATATAGAAAAGGGTATGCTGAGGTGGTTTGGGCACATTGTGCGGATGAATGTATGTAGATTAACGAAGGAAGGAAAGAGATAGAACTAACGTGGAAGGCGTCACTGGAATAGGACGGCCACGAAGAACATTCTAAAACAAATTTGGAATGAGAGACTGGAGTGCGTAGTTGAATGTAAGTGAACAAAGATAGGTTTGTAAGTATCGTGTTAAGTGGCGATCGATAGTCTCTGCCTACCCTAATGGAAATCTAAGGGCGTGAGTATATAAATAAGTAAATATGGAATGCTCTCAGCCAATAAATTGGGTATCTTTAATAAGGTGACGCGATATTTCACGCCCGGACAACTTTTAACTCCGTACAAAGCACGAATCCTATCTTGCATGGAGTATTGTAGTCACCTGTGGGATGGCTCAGCGAAATATTTTTAAATAAATGAAATATTTACTCATTCTCGATAAATTGATATCGAAAAGGTCGAATCTAAATTTCACAAACCAAGATGCCTGTTTGTTGGTTTTCTACAAAACATATTCGTTGAGTGTGCCCATGGATATTTGGTCGATTTTCCCTTTAGGCGTACTAAGCGCTTTTCATCGTCTATGCTGCCATCTACGCTGTTAAAGGTTCTATAAGCAATAATGACAAGAAAAATGAATGACAAAGATAGTTACAAACAAAGTCCACCTGTAACACTATTTTAAAAACAGTTTCTTCCCTATTTTACAGGTATTATACAACTCCATCTATGGGCGATGAAAATGAACTAAAATAAACACAATATTATACAAGTATTCAGTGCATTATACTCAATGATATTATATTTATTATACTTATAATAAGATCATTGGTGCATTCCATTTGGACAGCAATGTGATAACATAGCATGTTTAGAACTTGAACTGGGTCGCACACGGTCTAATATTATATTGTTTTTACTCTTCGTTTAACAAAGTAGTGTTGCTGTACGTTCGTTATTTGCTTATCGATGAATATATCGAAACTTTGTCGATAAGTACTTATTTGTATATTTTTAATAATTGATTCGTCTAATTTTAAAATGTGTCAGAAATTCCTTACTTTTCTTAGACACAAATTCAGACATATCTTATAACATGTGCGAGGACAGATCAATTCTGGTCAATTAAAATATATGAAGTAAGTACATTTTTTCCTACTATATTGATGTTGTCCAATACTAACTTAAATTTGTCTAAGTGTCATCAGATTCTGGTACACCTAGTCCTGTGAGGTGGTTAGTAGCTTTATAACGCACACACACACTCCATATAGGCCCGCAATAGGGAAACCCTGTGTCGCTTATGCCATGAACATACACATAGACAACCACAAAGTTACACCCAAACTCACGAGAGAAATAAATGTAGGCCATACAAATATTTCTCCCGGCTCAGGAATCGAACCTGGGTCCTCTAGATAGTGTTGTTCAAATAACCCTGTATAAATAATATCATGGCTGTTTCTACTGGACACTACTCAGCAGAGATGAATATCCACCTGTCACGCTGTTAACAAACCTCTTTCCCCTTCTTCATTCACATCAGTCTCTTTATACATACTTATTTTTGGTACTTTTCATTATCATCACTGACCCATTGCACGTCTGACTGCTGGGCATGGGTCTACTTTAAGGAGAGCTAGCTGTCTTTTTTGCTGGTGAAATTACAGGCATTTGTAAAGACTTGTCAACTTATGTCTCAGAGTGACGGGCGCAAAGGCATTACATTTCAGATCATTGTAATTTAAAGCTCTGAGTGGCACTACAACGAGGGACAGGCGTGTCGCTTACCACATTCGTTCCTTCATTTGGTATCATTATAAAAATATCTATATCGATATAGTTTGGCAACACTAATGAAGGGTTTGCATATTTTCATTTAACATGTTATTATAATAATTAATAACATTAATAATACATAGGGCGCACTATAAGTTTCCGGAACTGGCCACTCACATAAACAATATTTAAAAAGTAATTACAACATTTGAAAATGGAACTCTTTGGCTGTAGAATACAGTTTGTTTCATCTGTCACTTGTTTTTACATTGTGGCGTCATTTTAGAAATTGGTTGTCTACATCACCTTGGATTTAACTCGTGAAAATTTTCGGAGTATGATTTTCTACGACTTTAAATTTAACAGCTCAGCGGAGTTTCGCTCGGCTTCAATCTGCTTTTTCCGATGAAGCACCATGCAAGACGACTATTTATGGTTAATTTGCAAAATTCAAACGCGGTCGTGTGAATCTCAGTGACGAATTTCGTGATGGTCGCCTATCCACTGCTGTGAACACAAAAACATCGATGCATCGAATCTGTGTGCCGTATGATCAAAACAGACAGGCATGTGACATAACATGGGACTCGAGCATCTTTAGGCATAGGCATGAGTCAAATACAATCAATACTACATAAACATTTCTCACACAATTTGACTGAGACTGGAAAAGTAAAAAAGAAAAAAAGAGGAGGAAAACTGATCGCGTCACCTGGTGCAAAGCCATGCTTACCAGATTCAACGAAGGAGCGTCAAATTTGGTGTGGGATATAGTAACAGGTGACGAAACATGGATTTATAGTTACGATCCCAAAACAAAGCAGCAATCGAGTGTATGGGTCTTTAGAGATGAGCCGAAACCAACCAGAGTGGCGCGCGTGCAAAGTGCCTCTAAGCGGATGATTGCTTGTTTTTTTAATAAAACTGGACACGTGGCTACTGTTGCTTTGGAGAATCGTTGTACCGTGAATAGTGATTGGTACACGACTATTTGTTTGCCGGAACTTATTGATAAACTCCGTAAAAATAACCGTAAACGCCGTATCATTTGCACCACGATAATGCCAGTTCTCACACGGCCAAACAGACAAATGAATTTTTGAAGGTCAACAACGTTGACTTTATGAGCCATCCGCGTACAGTCCCGACCTGGCATCTTGTGACTTTTATTTATTTCCAAAAATTAAGAACCAGTTACGCGGCCAACGATTTTCATCACCTGAAGAGGCTGTCGAAGAGTATGAAAAATATGTTTTAGAGACGAGTGGCATAAATGTTTTCAAAATTGGTTCATTCATATGAAAAAGTGCATTAACGCTAATGGAGAATATTTTGAGAAACAATAAATTAATTTTTGACCTTGTTTAGTATTTTTTTCTCATTCATTCTGGAAACTTATAGTGCGCCACACGTAATAATCGGTGTTTTCTTTTGTTTCATTTCCCGCGTTTTCGTTCTGTTAATTCAGTGCTTCGTGGCGATTGGACGAGAAGGTTCTTCGGATTTTGAAATTAAATTTTTTTTTTTAGGATTGCGTTTGGCTGCTCGATTTTGAGATTTGAATTAAATGTGTTCTTATTCCAAAAATATTTTCTTGACGTCAATGTACTTGAAATTTTTAAGTGGAAAATTGCAAGAAGTGTCTAAATGATACGAATGCAGTTTTAAGGTAACCACTTCCATCAGTTTAAGATTGTCCAACTGCTTAACAAGTTTGTATTTATTTGAGAAATTGACGTTTAATCAACCAGGTGCAGGACATTCGGTCCGTCACTTGGTATTGTATAAAAAAGGATACTGTTCTACTGGAATTATGTCGCCATAGTCATCACCATTTCGGCCGAAAGACGTGCACTGCCGGACATAGATCGATTGCAGATTCTTGTAACTTTCATCAAGCCACCGGTCCATTTTGTGGTGACCACGCCGCGTCTTCCGGTACGCGTCGGCCACTCGAGAACTCTTTGGGCCTCCATTAATTACCACTTAAATTTTACTATTTTTTTATGATATCATGTAACGGGATGGTCCAGTCGTGCCTATAGTATTATGCATGAAAAGTAAAAAAATTAAATGTCACAGTACCTATCCTACGTGTAAAGGACTATAGAAGCGAATTAATATTTCATGCAATCGATAACAGCCTCCGTGGCCGAACGGTTATCATGCCATGCAGGGGTCCCAGGTTAGATTCCCGGGCCACACAGTGGACTTTTCTTCTCTAATGCTAATTTTTTTATTCTTGTATAATTTCTTGAAAAGTTGATAGTTTCGGAGAAAAAAAATATTTTTTTGTATGGAGAAATATACATTTTATTTTTTATCCGCACCTTTTCTTACAAAGCCGCAAGCACCTGTGGATGGATGATTTTTTCTTGATAAAAAATGATTGGACATATACTGTAAATAAACCACACACGTTACATTTTTCTACATTTCGAGATAAAAAATAAAATGTTTATCTCCAAACAAAAAAAACTAATATTTATTTTTTTATATGGAGAAATATACATTTTATTTTTTATCTCAATTTACATCTAACCTAACTAACTCAAATGCTGCACAGTGTGTAGGACGGCAACGCATTTATTTACGAACTGACGATTTGTCAGTTTACATCTAACCTAACTAACCCAAGTGCTGCATAGTGTACAGGACGGTAACGCATTTATTTATGAACTGAAGATTTGTCAATTTACATCTAACCTAACTAACCCAAGTGCTGCATAGTGTATAGGACGGTAACGCATTTATTTATGAACTGAAATATACGAAAATGTAATATGCGTGGGTTACTTACAGTATAGTACCTCCCAATCATTTTCTATGTAGAAAAAATAATCCGTCTGCATGTACTTGCGGCTTTGTAAGTAAAGGTGCGGCAAAATTACCTACTTTTTTAGTACTTTTTTAACAAAATACAAGAGCATCGACTAAAGAAAAAATAATTTTAGTGTAATTTAGAGAGTGTTGTAAGAATAACACGAAAGTTAAGTAGAAACTAGTATATTGTGTTAAAAAATAAATAACAAATCTAAAAATTTGCCACCTTTTTACTCGTAAAACCGCAAGTACCTGCAGATGGATTATTTTTTTCTTGATAGAGAATAATACTATCTACACAACAAAGAGAAGAGACAGCCTCTCTTTTTAAAAGTCGGTTAAAAACTGTCTATAATAAACCGGTCTGACCATGTAACTATCAATTGTGCATACGGACTAACAAAAACACAGCCGTACAAGTTAAACGTCTTTGTTAGTAGATGTTTTAAGTAACTTATATTATACCTGTGTTTTGCCAACATAGCACTATTGTATTTGAAATTATGATTCAATATTGTACACACGACACTAATTCGTGATTCAGCGTTACAGCGCTTTTGAGTAGTTCAATATTTCAAGATAGAAGGTTGATTTTCACGAGAGAAAAAAACAAATTTACCTCGAAATTTTACACGAAAACTGCTGTATTCAATACTTAACATATTATACCAATCATATGTTTATATCAACTGAACTAAATAGTATACTATGCGACGTACATTTCTGAAAGGCCTTTGATTTCGTTTGTAAAAAAATAAGTCTGAAATAAAGCCAGTGGCGCCGCCGCTCGACCGAAGCAAAATGAGCCGTATTGGTACGAGAAAAAATTGAATTCTGGCTGAGGTAGTATGTTGCTGTTATAGAAAACTATAACATCAAGTGACGGCACGAACAAATCTTTGGCCTAAGTGACATGTCCGTCCATGCAAAGATCTAAGGGGCATTGCTACCGCGCCCGTTACCCTGAAACACTTTAGGGGTAAGTCCACCTTACGCTATGTTTAATTTGTAGGTAGTGTTTTTAACCGACTTAAAAAAATGGAGGAGTTCTCAGTTCGTTTGTATTTTTTTTGTATGTAGTTACGCGATTGTGAACCGAGTTTGTCCCATTTAAATTTGAAGAAAACATTCAACCTCTAAGCGTGTAACCAATTTTGTTTAAACTTTGCGAATAGATGACGCCACAGACTTTTGATTTCGTTTTTTTATATAAAAGTTATTATACTATTGTATCTGTTTTTTATACCATTGTGTTTTTTATACCATTGTGCTTTTGTTACAGCATTTCCTTTTGTTCTTTCTACCTCTTCTTACAATAAAAAATATATGGATAAAGCCTTCTCTCTTTATTAAACAAAACTTACGTGACAAGGTACTCGCCGGTACCGGTGGTGGTACGTCATGCGGGGCGGTTCCTTTCGTGCACCCCAAGTTGGTCCGTACGGTCTGCGTATCTCACAACCCTTCCCTCTCATAAGTCTTGTCAACACGGAATAGCATTAAGTTAGCCAGAAACAGGCTCAAGCTGGAAGTCTGGTTTTTCTGGTTTAGAATTTTTCAGAGTGTGTCAAATTCGTTGTGTCAATGACTTGTAATAAAAACAGTAAACGTACGATTATCGGAAAATATTCGCTTCTTCTTCTTCTTTTTGAGGACACCCCCCGTTGCTTTCTACATTAGTTTTGATTATAGTGACCCTCCCTACCGACCCTTAGAGTATACGGGACGGGCACTATAGCCTGTGCAAGCACGGGGACCATCTCAGTCAGGTCCTGACCCTAGATCAGCCTGTTTGTATAGACTTCATCCGGTTCTCAAAAGGTCTCTAGTGCCTTGAGTGAGCTGCTCCGACTACATTACTTTTGATTATAGTGATCCACCCTGCCGACCCTTAGGGTATACGAGAAGGGCACTATAACCTGTGCATGCATAGGAACCTTCTATGTTCAGGTTCTGAACAGCCCAGATCAGCCAGTGTACAGGGTTGTCACAGACCGTTGTCATTGATTTCATCCGGTTTTCAAGAGGCTGGTGCCTCGGATGACCCACCAGGGTGCACGTACAGTACCCTCTCTATTTTCCAGGTGGTACCGGATCTTAAGGTAGTAAGATAGGACCAGATCTTTTTAAGTACAGACCCATATCTTTCTACATTAGTTTTGATTATAGTGACGCTCCCTACCGACCCTTAGGGTATCCGAGAAGGGCACTATAACCTGTGCGCGCAATCTTTTTAAGAACAGGCGAACTGACAAAACACAACTATTTACAGGTCATATTATTCGCCGGTTCTTGAACTTGAGTCTCTGATCATGACCTACTGGGCCATTGGCGGCGAATACCGCCTCTCCCATTTATAAATTCAAACTTCCTTTTGGGCTAATAATAACAATATCCCAGACATACTAATCCCTGGTTTCCAACTAGCTAGAGAATTCCTTGTCCAAAAGTACTGGTAAATTAAATCTGCGGGACTATCTAGAAAACCTAGACCAGAACCAATTCGTGGAAATGAAAAGAATGCAGAAGGCTTAGTCTATAAGATCTATTGTAAGAGGCGATAAAAGAGGAAATAGAAGGCTATAATAAACAAATACTCCCTATAAAACTAAATAACACAATACACAATACTCACACATATGGCCACCGCCCACTACCACTTGAGCTTGCTTATTCTTGTCGGATAACCTCGGTCCGTACCTTGTACATCAGAGAAACTCTGAGCACAGCTCGTTCCATATAGCTCGCTGAGGGACTTTCTATGGCTATATCTGTCGAAGAATCGACAACCGATGGGGGAAGCGAGTTCTTGAGTGGAGACCACGGCTCGGCAAACATATTGTAGCCCTCTGACCAGATGGAGTGACGATTTGCGAAAGGTTGATGTCAGCAGATGGATGCGACGAGCTGAGGTTCGGGCGAAATGGCGCTCATTGGGATAGGCCTATGTCCAGCAGTGGACTGCGTTAGGCTGATGGTGATATGATGATTATAATCGACGCGAAGTTTCACAATAAGGAAATGAAGGTGATTTGTGGTTTATGAGCACGTCCTCTAGTTTCAAGAATTTTGATGGGAATGACGTCGGATGGAACAAATGTAAATATAGTGAAGGAAAAGGGCATTCTATAAATTGTAACTTTTTATTTTTAAAAAAATACCGACCTCAAAAGTTTGTGGAATTACATCTATTTGCCAAGTTTTATTGAAGCCGGTTTGCTACCCTTAGAGGTGGAATATTTTCAAATTTAAATGGGACCAATAATGAGGTACCCTCTTTCCAACAAAAAAGAACCATTAAAATCGGTTCACAAATGCCGAGTTATTGCGCAAGTCGGTTAAAAACGATTCCAAATTTTCGATATAAGTGGCCAGGTACCAGGAAAGAGGATCTTTTATGATGCCAAGTACTGGATCGAACACCTCGTGCGCCTGGTGCTAAGCGACTCGCCTGTCCATAGCAGCAGCAGTATCGCTCAGAGCTTTAAATCGCAACGACCTGATGGGCACTGCCAGTGGCCGTCACCCTGAGACATAAGTTGAAAAGTCCCATATGCCTGTTATTTCACCAGCATCAAAACCGGCACGCAATACTTACCTCGACGAACTCTTTTGCAAGGATCTCTACTGCTATTAAGGATTATAAAAAGTGTGGTGACGATGAAGGAGGTCAGCATGAAGCACGAATTTATTATCCTTTGTCGACCTTCGCAACATGGCGGGTGTCCATGACGCATCTAAACGTGACCGTGTGCACAATGATGCAGCGCTACAATCGCTTTGTTGCACCATCTTTTGCACACTGCGCGCGGCGCGGCAATTCACTTCACCGTCATTTGAAATTGTGAGGCTTATAGATCTTAGAATTCGGCTGAGAGTTTACATGTCGTGTTTTTGAAATTACGAGTGTATTTTTTTATTTTATTGTGTGTGTGTTTTATTTAAAAGAAAATTAAAGAGTAATTTGTTATGTTTAGTTGTAGATAAATAAATAGAAAGTGTTTTTGTAAGTACCTAGAAATAAAAAAGACATACCGCTGCACAGTGGTTCGCAACTATACAAGACGTTGGACGTATCTTGAAAATTAATATTCCGTATTTAAATAAAAATAATAGACCATTGTTTGATATTGTCTTAGTGCAATAACAAATGTTAGAAGGAATTGTAATAATTACAATCATAGCTTCAGTTTGATTGAATAATATAATAATGGTGTATTGATTATCTTGTCTAGTTAAAAAAAAATATTTCAAAGGTAATTCATGGAAGTATTGCCACATTATTTAATTAAGCAGTAACGGCATTACTGCGTTCCGGTTTTAAAGGGTAAGGGTGTTGATGAAATTACAGGCACATGGGACTTGTCTCAGGGTGACGAGCGCAGTGACAATGCCACTTAGATCCTTGCGATTAAAAGCTCTGGGTGGCATTGTAACTCTCATGGACAGGCGTGTCGCTAACCAGCAGGCTATAATTTGGTCGTCCCCTCACTTGGAATCGTAAAATAATATTTTCGTTGATTTTTTTACGAAAGATAGACACGAAAAGACCAGCCAAAATTTTGTCGACATTTTGTAAAAAGTATGATTAAAAAATTTGTTTTTAAAACTATTTTTTATGAATATCGTTACGTGCAATAGTATAAAATAATTTGTTAAAAATTCTATATATAAAAAAATGAAAATGAAATTTGGAGTCATAATGACTCTTCTCGATCTAGACGTATTTTTTTCGTCCTTCCTTCGTACTGCATTCTTGCTGGGTGAAACAATATTGACATATTAAGACCCGCAATAGAAATAAAAGTTCTGATATAAATAACAGTTTGAAAAAGTTTTCAACTTTACACACTTTGCATACATAAAATGACATTTAGTGTTTTCACATTAGAAGAATATGACTTATTTATTTTAGAAAAATAGCCTTTAGGCTTTATTAAACGAAAGGTGTGAAAAATTTTCACAATTTACTGGCAAATGGGAAGTTAAAACATAATTAAAACAATCCTCGTTTACAGCTCCATGTACATTAAGATATACCAAAAAAAAATTTTTAATAATACCCAAGTGGTTTACAACACGCCTAATCTATAACAGTATCACAGCCACTCAAAGCTTTTAAAGGCAAAGGTCTTAGGGGCACTACCACTGCGCCCGTCACCCTGGGACATAAACATGATAGATAGACACGTGCCTGTATTTTCACTAGCATAATACGAGCATTACCGCTTAGCGGCAGAAATAAGTAAGGTACTGCCACCTTACTTCCCTGGACGAACTCTTTCACAAGAAAAGCTCTACTGCTACTAAATAGACGTTTAAAATAATGATTATTAAACGATACCTCCAACCAAAGCTACGTCAACTGTGCTGTTTTTATTTTGCTTTTTGTTTTTTTTTTTTTCAATTTTGTTTTTTGTTTCTTAATTTTTTTTCCACATAATTCGTAGGGCATAATATTAGTATGTAAACGTGGCGGTTTACAAAAATGATCATAAAATAAAGTTAGTGTTAATTAGAGGTATAGATTTTTTTGAGGGTAGGCACAACATTTTGTATGCGATCGAACTACTGTGCAATGATAAAGAATGAGACTTTACTAAAAAAAAGTTTAAATAAATGTTTTTCACGCGCTAATTACTAAACTGATATCGCTTTGAACGGAAGTTAGATCATTGCAAGAATTGATAATATATCCATTCGTATGCACGCACTAATTTATATAACTATTCAAAGTTCCTCATTAGTTTGTATTCTCGCCGTTTAAACGAACGTATCTTGGGGCTTAGAGAAGTTAAAACAAAACCCGGTGCAAAACAGTGTACACCAAAAGTCACCATCCGTAACCTAAAAACTCGTCGAGACCAATTTAATGAACCCAAACACGATACCTTTACTGTAAGTTTTTGAGGAGTTGGATAGTCTGCAGACTGTCCTGGTTGGAGCATCAGGTCAAGGTTACCATATTAATAATAATGGTAATAACGATGACCTCTCATCGAGGGCATCATCCAATATCGTAGCTTATGAGATTGTATGTCCCTATGTGCCTATTAAGTGTCAAAACCAAGCACAACCGCGAGATATGCAATCTCAGAAACTACTTTTTGACGATGACGGATGGCGTAATTCGTGAGAAGGTTGTCACACGTGATAAAGGGCTAACTTCCTTATCGTTGGCCAAAGAGGAATGGCCGTACGGAAAGATAAGGAGCTCCATGGAAGGTTCTTCAAAGTACTCCAGTCTGTAAAGCCCTGCATTGGCTGCGTTTTGGGGACCTTTTTGGGGAAACCGAAGGTTAGATAGGTGAATACAGGATCAGGTTATCAAGACGTGGAACTATCGGAGATATATCCTACGGTACCGCAGACGTATGTCGGGCTTGTGGCCGTCCCGGAGAGTCACTTAGGCATATTGTTTCCGGTTGTTCCGCTCTTGTTAATACTGAGCACAGACACAATCAGGCAGCCAAAATTTTACATCAAGAGCTTGCTCTAAAGTACGGACTCGTGCAACAGAGGATGCCGTATTACAAATGTTTACCAGCCAATATTCTAAAACGACTGACGACTATAATTTTTTGGGACCATCCATTATCACAGACAGAACTATTCTTGCGAATAAGCCTGGTATTTTTTGTAGTCGTTACCAACCCGCATGACGAGGGTCTCGTGAAAGCCGAAACCGAGAAACGTCGGAAGTAGGAGTAGATGGAGGTGGTTCTCAATTGGATTGTATTTTTATTTTGTATGTATGTTACGCGATTTGTTAATGGATTTTGATGATTCTTTTTTTTTTTGTTGGAAAGAGGGTACCACAGTATATGTCCAATTTAAATTTGAAAAAAATATTCCATCTCCAAGGGTGCCAAACTAGGGGATGAATCCGGTTTCGCGCACTTTCCGGGATCCGATTTCAATAAAACTTGGCAAATAGATTCAGGACCCTTTGAGGTCGGTGTTTTAGTACTTTGTATACTGATTATGATACCAAATGATAAGACGAACCAGTCGTGCGCCTGGTGGTAAGCGACACGCTTGTCCATTGCAGTTGCGCCGGTCAGAGCAGTCACCCTGAGATATAAGTTGACAAGTTCTATGTGCCTGTAAATTCACCAGCTTATTTACTGCCTGGCGGCAGAAATAGGTAAGGTGGCAGTATTTTCCTGGACGAACTTGTTCACAAGCTGCTCTACTGGTACTAAAGGATAAAGGCTTCGAACTATTTACTCCCTTCCACGCCAAGCAAATATTGGTATCTAAAATCGTGTACAACCAACGTTTCGGCCTTTTCACTGGTCTCATAGACACGGCTAACTCTATGAAGTTATATACAAAACTAAAAAAAATATTTGTTTAACAAAATTATGTAGTTGTATTTTTATGACTATAAACCTCCAAAGTTATTGTGTGTTAATTTTAACCGGTTGACTAATTGGACGTAAACCATTTGAAAGTTACAAGCATAAAAATTCTTTTAATTTAAAATAATAATCGTTTAAAATCGATTATTAACGCTTATGCGTTTATTTTTTTTATGATTTTTTGTACAACAGTTATTTAAGTTTGCTGAAAAATATTGATATTATAGTTTATGTTTAACTTAAGGTTTAATTTCGATTAATAATTTATGAGATGACGAGATGAAATAAGTAAAACTTTTTTCCTAATTTATATCTTGAGTACAGTTAAATTTTAAATTTTTATTGAATTGATATTCAATTATTTTTTTGTGAAATTACTCCACTAGTTTGTTGTAATTATTAATACAAAGATCGAACACTCAGAAAAAATTCCTTCGATCCGGCCCGATTCGAACCGACGTCTTCTAGCTTACCGTGCCAGACGCTGTATCAACTAAGCCACGGAACGAACCAGCGGACCTCACGAATTTTTCTATGTGCTTGCGCCGTGTCTTTGTATTTGGTTTTTCAACGAAGATTTTTTTCTGAGTGTGTGGTCTTGGCACTTATTACGCGGACATATAGCTTGCTTATTCTGGCTTGAAGTAATTCCGTGTCGATAAATGTGCTGACTTTCTAGAGGAGAACATTTGCTTTTGAAAACCGGTTAAGATCGTGTAATTTATGACAAAAATGTCATATTTGATGTCATACATCCAGAAATATACATATAGGTATAGAAATAGAAATATATAGATATAGAAATGTTTTCTAGGTCGTGTATAATAAAACCAGTTACTTTTGTTTAAAAATTGTTCTCTCTTCTTATTTAAATAAATTATAATCTTTTTTTTTATAATGTCAAGTGACCGGACGAACAAGTCCTGCACCTGATGGTAAGCTAGACGCCTGTCTATAACAGTTGCAGTGCCACTGAGAGCTTTAAATTACAACGACAGTAATGTTGACATTACTGCTTGGCGGCAAAAATAGGCAGTACTTCCCTGGACGAACTCTCTCATAAGGAGCTCTACTGCTGCTACTAATCGGTTTTCTTGACATGAAAAATTCATCAATTTCAAACATTAAAGAAAGAAATAAAAAAATAATAAACAAACTCAGTCTAAAATTTAAAAAAAAAGCATGTCAAAAGTGTCCATGACTCAGCATCTGAGGACCATGCTAATTACGTAGCTCACGCTGTTGTTCTGTCATAAAAAAACATGACGAAATGGTTCATGACTCAGCATCTGAGGACTTTGTCAAAATGGTCCTTGACTCAGCATCTGAGCACTATGCTAATAACATAGCCCTCACTGTTATTCTGCAACAAAAAAGCATGTCAAAAAGGTCCATGACTCAGCATCTTAGGACTATGCTAATTATATAGTCCTCGCATAAAAAAAGCATGTCAAAAAGGGCCATGACTCAGCATCTGAGGATTATGCTAATTACTCATCCCTCGTTGTTATTCTGCCATTGCCACATTACAAAAAATCAAAATTCTTATAATTGTAAACAATTTGGCACTAAATAAACAAAATCTAAGAACTAGGCTCTTGCCGTTGGAGTAATCACCGACCATCTTAGTTCAGCACTTTAAGTTCCTGACACTGACATTAACCCTTATGTGATCTAAATAACTTGGACTCGATCTTCCTTGTGACGTATTAAATGTACAACCTTCGTTCCCCTTCGCTTTTCTATTGTCTTTAATAAGCTTTTTATCCGGCACATTGAAAATTGCTAACCATCTTTTTCTTTTGTCAACAGAGAGCCCAGCGCAGACCTGGTGGCTGTCCGTGTTCCAATAAATGGCATGACATGCCAGTCCTGTGTCAGCAGCATCGAAGGCTCCGTCAAAGATCTGCCTGGAGTGCAGGACGTTAAGGTCAGTGGCTTCCATTACCATGATCCTCTGACTCATATGTGTCATACTCCATATGAATGGAGAAATGTATTTTGAGGTGAGGGCACATGAAGTAGAAGAGTGAAAACAGAGTGAGGAAAGAGGTTAATAGAACAAAGAAAGGGTTCGTCCAGAGAAGTACTGCACCCTTACCTATTTCTGCCGCCAAGCAGCATTACCGTGTTCCGGTTTTGAAGGGTAAGGGTGCTGGTGAAATTACAGGCACATGGAACTTATGTGTCAAGGTGACGGGTGCAATGGCAGTGCCCCTCAGATTTTTACCATTTAAATCTCGGAGTGCCACTGCAACTGTTATGGACAGGCATGTAGTTTACCATCAGGCGCACGACTTGTTCGTCCCGTCACTTGATATTATTAAAAAATAGCCAACGTGGAACCTAACATTGAAAGGACAGATCAATTCGAGATTCTTCTTGAAAAGGCTGGAAGTGCGTAGTGAGATACGAGATACGAGAGCTTGCATGAATGGATTGGTGAATTTAAGTGAAACTAGAAAAGAGAAAATGGTACACAGTGGAGATTTATAGTCTGCCTTCCCCTGTAGGAGTCCAAAGGTCCAATATAATGTTTAATGTAGTCTTTCTTGTCCCTCCATTATCCACTTGATGTGTTGTACTAACGGTGGTGGGTGCCTGGACACCTATCGTACAGGCTAGATCTAGTTTAGGCTCCCGTCTCCCACAAATGTAACTAACTAATCTAAGTAACTTATTTTTGGCATGCGTCCTTTAGCTTTGTGCGGAGAAATAAATAATTTTGTATTGTATTGTAAAACAAATAAAACAATAAGATCAGTAGGTACTTAGTACTAAAAAACTGACCTCAAAAGTGCGTGGAATTACACATAGTGTTATTGAAATCGGTTACCGGAAAGTGAGCAAACCCGGATTTCTCCCCTAGTTCGCCACTATACGGGACTTGACACAGGAGATAATAAAAATCGGTTCTCACTACCCAAAGTATATTGAAAGAAAAACGCCTTGAATTAAAGAATAGCAAAATCAACCATACATAACATTTAGGCGCTATTTACAAAAATGAATCTTGATGCGTGGACAGCCACACTTAGAGGTGGATGATTTTCTTCAAAATTAAATGGGACCACTATGGAGGTACCCTCTTTCCAACAAAAAAATAATCATGAAAATTGGTTCACAAATACCGGAGTTAACGCGTAACATACATACAAAAATATATACAGTCGAATTGAGAACCTCCTCCTTTTGTTGAAGTCGGTTAAAAAGTAAAAGGGTATTTATTTCTCCACAAAACATAAGGAACACAATACTTAAAAAAACGAATAGAAAAAAAACCAATTGAGTGATGTGTACAAAAAGGTAAAGGTAAAGAACCAGCATTGCTGATTTTCAGGTTTCACCTGGCTAGCTTGTATTTGTATAAAGGTCTGTAGATTGATAGAATTGCCGAAGAGTAGTGTTCAGTGTCTAATTTCTGTAGCAATTTTTATTATTTAAGTACAATATCGTGAAGTTACTTAATTGTTACGAAAATTAGATGCATGATACGAACCCGAGAACATCGAGTATATAATCAGAAATAGAGACGAAATGTTATTTGATTTGTTTGAAAACTATTCTGCCATATCGTTACGGTGACAACTGCGCCCCGATTCGCCAGCCCGAATTCCAAATAATTGACGGGTGTTGTCTTTTGTTTCGCTTGAAAACGACCAGTTTAACTTGAGCTTTGTTATAATGGACGAAAATTGAAAAATTACATAATTTAATATTTAATTACCGATGAAATGTGATTCCGTTTGTTTTGTAATTAGATGTTTTGCTGTTTTTCCCACACCACTGAATGAGGACGTCATTGTTAGAGATATTATCTTTATTACAATAAATACAGAATATTTTTGGTATATACGGGGACGTAAACACAGGTCAGTTGTTGGCGCTGTACTATTTCAGCTTTCTAATTTGTGATTTCAGCGCAAACGAGAGTCGATATTTAAAAGTGATACCAGTACCATTTGACGGATTAGTTGTCAGGGATGGAGGGTCCTTATTTCTTGTTATATACTCGATGCCCGAGAATGACTCTCGCGTGAATACATATGTGATCGAGTACAGTCAAAGGTAATTTCTTAAATGTAATTAATTTCAGGTGGAACTATCAGAGAACGCGGGCTACTTTCGATATGAACCGCGTCTCTGTTCGACGGAGGCGATCAGGTCGCATATAGAGGATATGGGGTTCGAGGTGCCTGCAGACACAACAGAAGACGAGACCAGGTATCATTGTCATATTTAAAAAAAGTCTTGATTATTATAGGACAATTGGATCGCACGTAAAATGTGTTCAGTTCAAGGTGCCTGCACGAGCTAAGGGTCCGTTCCCATTATATTATTACAACAGATAGCTGTGCTATTTAAAGTGTTGTATATTTAAATGAAGTTGTTCACATATAGTAAAACACGACCGACTGTTGTTCACGATTTTTTGCAATTAGGACGACAGACTGTCGTCAGACGATAAATAAAACGTCATGATAAAAATGTGACGACAGATAGTCTAAACGAGTCTGTCGTGTAAACGACAAGGCGGCTGTCGTGTACCGATAAATTGTCATCACGATCTAGTGAGAACAGCTAGATAGGACAGTCGTTCAACGATAAAATAAACGTCCAAGACATAATCACGACAGATAGGCGTGATATGGGAACAGACTAGACGCGATAGACCTCCAACGATAAATAGAACGTAACGATATGATGGGAACACGCCCTAAAACGAAACTTGCTCGATAAACCTTGTGTTAAGACTTCTATTGTACTCCGTCCAACCATTTATATAACTTTTGACATATACATGCCTCCGAAGTTCCGTAATGATTGACATACAACCACTTCCTCTAAGACACGATTCATGAATAAAATCGATTGTTATAAAAAATCTAATCAGAAACGCATTAGGACATCACTAATTGATTAGAATTCGAGCTGTCAAAAGTTAAATACATTTTTGGACGGAGTATAAGGTACAATTCTATTAGACGCCGCTAGATAGCGTTGAACCCTTTTTTGTTCGTTTTCTAAAACTGGTAGTTTGTTGTACCTATAAATTTTTATATTTATGCCTTGTTTTAAGATTTTCACTAATCTGATTTTATTTGTTACTAGTTTATGAGTATTTCAAGTGTTATATGATTGAGTGAAGAATATAGAATATAACTTAGAATGGTGCTTTTGTTTGCAGAAAACTCCTACCGAAAGAAATACCAACAGAAGTTTTAATAGACATGGCGACCGCTAGCGACGAGAGCGAAGTGCAATTATCCGTCAAAGGAATGACGTGTCAGTCATGCGTCAATACTATTGAAGGTATGCTTCAAGTCTATATTGACCGTCAAGCCGTCCGTCTGACCAAGGGAGTTCTTTTAAAAAGGCTTGGGGACTAAACACGGTTTTCAAATGCATGAAGGTAGTTTCTCTGGTTAGGTGGTATGGACATGTTATGCGAAGGGAAGAATGTCATGTGACGAGAAGAGTGCTAGGTATGAATGTGGAGGGATATAAGGGGAAAGGAAGGCCAAAGAAAAGATGGATGGATTGTGCGAAAGATGACGTGGACAAGAAAGGTGTGAGTATAAAAATTACGGCTGTTAATGAAAATACATGTTGTGCCGACCCTACCTAGCACGGCATAAGGATAGGAAGAAGAAGAAGAAGAAGGTTTTATCGTGGTGTTTTTCTTCACCGTTGTCGAGAGGTGTTGCAACCAAACATTCACTGTAAGTTAGAAATTAAAGCAGCAGTAGAGCTTCATGAGAAAGAGTTCGTCCAGAGAAATACTGCCACCTTGCTTATTTCTGCTGACAAGCAGAAATTTGAGCGTTACTGGGTAAGGCCCTATTTAGAGTGGCAGCGGGCGCGTGTGCGTATAAATCAAATGTACGTAGACGCTCGTAGCGTTCACGTGGTGACAAACTAGGGGTGAGATTTAAATGTAAGGACAGTCCTGAATGCGTATGTGACCCATAAAAAGAAGAGTCGGTACTGCATCTTCTGTTGGAATGTCCAAAGTATGATTCCAGTGGATTCAATCTGCAAATGGAAACAGGTTGCAAAATTAATGAAAGCTGTCTATATGAATTACTAGCAAGTAAGAAAAATAGAGATAAATTACTTCAATATAGTATGAGTATAGCGAAAGATGTAATTCAAAGAAATAAAACTAGGTAAGAAATTAGTATGTAACATTATGTTTGTAGACATAACATCTATACATATACCATAAAAATAGAAATAATTAAGATAAGTAGTGGAAAAAAATAGCCTAAGAAAAGTATGTAAATTACATATTATATAATTTATACAAAGTATGTGTAAATCATGCACTCTGTAATTTGATAAATAAAAAAAATTGTAATTAGACAACAATGGTGAAGGGTAACATATAAATTAATGAAAATAATGCAGAAAGTAATGAAAGTTTGACGGAGGACATTATGAAGTGGATATCATCAAACACAAAATGTCTCTGAAGGATACCCGACCACATTCCATAAAGGTACAATTGAAATTAAAAAAAATATATGTACATAAATATACATACCATATCCGCTAATCAACTGCTTCGACCATCATGTCGGAGGGAAGTGGCGAATATATAATAAAAAAAATAAATAAAAAAAACTAGGCGATGAATCCAGTTTCGCGCACTTCCCGGTAACCGATTTAAAAAAAATCGAATAGTCCTGCGCGATTTAAGCGCACGCAAGGCTGCTCTCGCGTCTGCGTCAATGTAGTTTTCACATAAATTTTATTTGTATATATATTTTTATTTTATATTATAAACATTTTTAATTAGATTATCTTGTTTTTAATAGTTACTTTTTTTAATAATGATATTCTGTTAATTATAGCTATTTATATTATTTCATTTATGGTTTATTTTGAGTTATTTTTTTTTTAATTTCACTGGATCAACTACTAACTACTAACTTTTTTCTGTCGTGTCCACATTTGCATTCCGTAGCGACATTTAATTAAGGCATAATTTAGTATAAGTATCTGTATCACTATTTCAACTTTATTATATTTGATTCATGTCTTGTTGGTTGTCCTGAAAATAAATAAATAAAAAACTTGCCAAATAGATGTTATTCCACGTGCTTTTGAGGTCGGTTTTTTGAGAACTATGTACTGAGATTATCATATTTTAATTTTCATACTTTAATATTAATTATCTAATAAATGGTTTTGTTATTATTATTATAAATTTGTACCTAGGAGCCCTAAAAGAAACGCCCGGCGTGATTCGAGCATCGGTAAGCCTGACCGATGAGGAGGCGCGCATAAGGCATTGGCGCACGGTCGTCACGCCCCAACAATTGGCGGATGCCGTCTACGAATTGGGTTTTGACGTTAGTGTAGTAGCTACAGATGGGGAGACGGCACCTGGTAATTTTTTTTTTGCACACAATCCCGCGGTGCCACTGACACACATAGACAACCACAAAGTACACCCAAACTCGCGAGAGAAATAAATGTAGACCATACAAATATTTCTCCCGGCACGGGTATCGAACCTGGAACCTCTTGCATGGCAGTCCAGCATGGTAACCGTTCGGCCACGGAGGCAGTTAAATAATGGCGGTAAATATGTTGTACTTTCTTCACTAGTTTGTTATAATTATTAATACAAAGATCGAACACAGAAAAATTGATCCGATCCGGCTGGATTCGAAACAGTGTCTTCAGCATACCAAGCCGACGCTCACCCAACTAGGCCAGGGTTCGACTATTTCTAATAAAAATATAATACTGGCCATTATCGTGACGCATTATTTGTTATTTCTTTTTTCAAAATTATTGACAGTGAGAGGTTCTCAATGTATGTTTTTTTGTATGTGTGTTACGCGATAACTCCGGTATTTGTGAACCGATTTTGATGATTCTTTTTTTGTTGGAAAGAGGGTACCCCCATAGTAGTCCCATTTAATGTTGAAGAAAATCATCCACCTCTAAGAGTGGCTGTCCACTAATCAAGATTCATTTTTGTAAATAGCGCCTAAATTTTATTATAAGGAGCAATTATTTTAATGGTTGATTTTGCTATTCTCCAATTCAAGGCGTTTTTCTCTCTCAATATACTTTGAGTAGTGAGAATCTATTTTTATTATCTCCTGTGTCAAGTTCCGTATAGTGGCGAACTAGGGGATGAATCCGGGTTTGAGCACTTTCCGGTAACCGATTTCAATAAAACTTGGGAAATGGATGTAATTCCACGTACTTTTGAGGTCGGTTTTTTTAGTACTCTGTACTGAGATTATGTTTATTCCGTTTCGCTTTTCACGGACGAAATGGCTGAAGAAAAAAGCAAAATGTTTAAAAATGATCAATATTTTTTTTTAACGGAATTGAGTACATATAAATAGGAATTATATTTCCTATGTAATTTCATATTGAAAAAAAAAGTAACGCATCCATCCCCTCGGATTTCGAAATCACCTATGAATCGTATCCGGAATTTTAATTACAGTATTTGAACGAGAGTATACTGTGACCAATTTTTTAATTATTTATTTATTTCCGACAGACTCGTCGCGGAGTAGGAGCGAGGAGGGGTCCGGCGACGGGATCAAACCTGCAACACCTGTGAAGAGTAAAACTCAAGCCAATGTGAGTTTTGAGTCGTAACTACTTTGCAATCACTATACATCTCTGCTCTCCTGGTACTCGAAATTACTTGAAAATTTATTTTACGACACCATTTACAGAAAAACTAAGTATACATGAACTTATGTATCTGTATTATGTAATTCAAAGGTCTAAGTTACCACGTAATGAATGATGTGTTTCTTATTATAAGTATGTATTGCATCAAAAATACTTCAGATATTCCGAGGAAAATGTTTTCCTCAAACATGCTCCGACATTTTTGCATTGCTGTCAAAAAACCCACAATGTTTATCATTTATAGAGCTTGCAACTCTTTTCCGGTCTAGGCCGGCAAAATAAGAATGAAAATGCATTTCTGGCCGCTGCTCTAAACTTTAAAATACATCAATAACCAACTGCTCACTGGCAACAACGTCCGTAATTGTTTAAAATAAAATAAAAATATATATTGTCTATGTCGTATTACTTATTTTGCGTTTGATTATGGTGCATAAATACAAGTTCATACTTTACTCATATACTTCTCGCGTTGTTTTAGAAAAGCACTATATAAACCTCGACGGGGATTACCTGACTCATATAATACGACTCGTACTCATACTATTACGATACGTATTCTGTGGTTACATATTTTTTGCACTCGAAACTTAATTTACCTTATCTACTACTGGAACGACCGTGATGATCCCTGTAACCTTATGATCGCCTGGTACTTAATATTTTTTTTGGAAGATTTACATATGTTAGTGACTAATTTATTGCTTAAGTTAGTCACTCAGTGAGTCACTTTATGAGTCACTTTAAGGGTGAAGGACGAAGCCATGATGAAATCTGAATTCCTGCTCTTTAAAGATATGTGAAGCTTCAACCCGCATTGGGTGAGTCTGGTGGATTGTGTGTGAAGGGAGTTAACGAAATAAATGACTATTTTTGTCATATCAAGTGACGGGACGACGCCTGCCTATTGCAGTTGCAGTGCCACTCAGGGCTTTAAATCGCAAAAGTCTGAGGGACACTGCCACTGCGCCTGTTACCCTAAGACATAAGTTGACATATCCCATGTGCCTGTAACATCACCAGCACCCTTCAAAACCGGAACGCGAATAAATTATGGATGTCCAAAAGTAAACTGTAAAAAAAACAAATACACATATCTTACCAATTTAAGTGCCTCCGTGGTCGAACGGTTACCATGCCGGACTGCCACGCAGAGGTCCCAGGTTCGATTCCCGGGCCGGGAGAAATATTTGTATGGCCTACATTTATTTCTCTCGTGAGTTTGGGTGTAACTTGTGATTGTCTATGTGTGTGTCCATGGCATCCGCAACACAGGGTTTCCCTAGTGCGGGGCTATGTTGAGGGTGTACGTTATTATTATTAATTATTAAATTAAATTAGATTTTTTTTTAATCCGGAGAATTATTATGTAAATTCACTTTCAAGAAATAAAAAAATTGTTTCTTTTTGTAGCATGTAAATTTAGTTAAAGTCTACACTGGTTTTGATAAATGTACTCGTACTATCTCAAAAACCTTCAAATATTCCTTGTTCTTTCGCGTCATTGTCCACATTACGCAGTGGCACAGTCTAAAACTTGAACAGATTTTTTTTTCCGCAGGGAACATTGTCGGTACAGATGGAAGAGTTATCACGTTGCACGTTAGAAGTCCGAGGAATGACTTGCGCGTCATGTGTGGCAGCCATTGAGAAACACTGTTCCAAATTATATGGTAATTAATTATTTGCACTTTTTATGTATATACCTGGTACTTATCTCTCCCTGTGGTGTCAATTTCCATATATCTACATATATTATACATTTTTTCAGGTGTCCATTCCATAGTGATTGCGCTTCTAGCAGCAAAAGCCGAAGTACGGTACGAGGCTCGGAAGATATCGGCTGCAGACATAGCAGCGTCGATCACTGAACTTGGTTTCCCTGCAGAAGTACTAAGCGACTGTGACGGCGCTGGCCATAGGGAGATACAATTATTGGTATGTTACGACCAATAAACAAGTAAAAAACTACAATACTTTCATGTTGTACGCTGTGCTAATTGTGTGTTGTACCTTGCGCTCCGAAATTTAATAATGTTCTAATACTTTTGCATGGTTCGCTTTTAATACACACTGAAAAGATAAGGGCCCAGTATAGTGCTCTGCAGCACACCTTAAGAGAATCTTGAAAATAAAATGTTCCTAAGTTTTATTAAATGCTATCACGCCTATCTCTAAATAGGAAAAACAGAACACCAAATTGTCGCGTACTATATGTTATTTGCACACATGTATATACCATCAATCACGTCGTACACTTTATCAAAAGCTTCATTAAAGTTTTTTATTTCAGATAAAAGGCATGACGTGCGCGTCATGTGTGAACAAAATCGAAAAAAGTGTACTTAAACTAACAGGAGTTGTGTTTTGTTCAGTAGCACTTACAACTTCCAAGTAAGTATAAACTGCCTATGCGCGTGTGTAAGGCTAATTATACACCAAAGTGGAGAAATGGTATGTATGTACTATAGTAGTACTTACTTAACTATTTTGACATAGCTACTGGAGTTTTTTTTTCTCTTATACCATTTTGACATCTAGGTAGATTTTAAAATTGTACAGTCATTTCCTAGTTTCGAGACTAGGTAATTTGTGTGGTTGTCTGGCACATCATTATTACTTATCTCTAAAATTGTAATTTCGATAAACACGTCTCTCCCAAGTTGCTAAGGCGGTTAAGTATTCTGGAGGATATGTAGACCGTGAGTTCGATTCCCTTTAACATTTTTTAAATAACGTCAATAATCTGTCAAACTTTTGACAGTGTTGCTGTTTAAACAGGAACCTAATTATTCAAAAAAAAATTTGACAGCTAAAGCAGTTTCATTGGTAACCATCGAGTATATAACCAGAAATAGAAACGAAATAACGACCATCCATCCCTGACAATTCATCAGTCAAATGGGCCTTATATCACTTTTAAATATCAACTCTCGTTTGCGCTGAAATCACAACTTAGAAAGCTGAAATAGTACAGCGCCAACAAATGACCTGTGTGTACGTCTCCGTATATTCCAAAAATATTCTGTATTTATTGTAATAAAGTAATATCTCTAACTATGGGCGGCTGCTCCATTCGGTGGTGTGGGAAAAAAAACAAAACATCTAATTACAATACAAACGGAATCACATTTCATCGGTAATTAAATATTAAATTACGTAATTTTTAAATTTTCGTCCATTATAGCAAAGCTCAAACAAAACTCGTCTATTTGAAGTGAAACAATTGACGACACCCGTCAATTGTTTGGAATTCGGGCTGGCCCACCGAAGCGCAGTTTGTCACTGTAATGATTTGGAGGAATAGTTTTCAAACAAATGAAATGACATTTCGTCTCTATTTCTGGTTATGTACTCGATGTTGGTAACACGGCCCGAACATAGACTATTTTACCATACCCAGATCGTCAGATGAACAATTTTTGTTTCAGAGCAAAAATAAAATACAACACAGAACAAATTGGTCCACGTACTATATGTGATGCAATCAATAACTTAGGTTTTGAGGCCACAGTAATGGGTCCACATAACAGAGGGACAACTAACTATTTAGAACATAAGTAAGTATCATGTAACTATAGCGTACGTTGAAACTTAAACTGTCACTATAAGAAAAAATAATTTTCTAAAAATGGTGCATAAAATTAGTGAATATTTTTATTTTTATTGAATATTGTAGCCGCCAGAACCAAGTAGAGGTTGTAGAGGATCTCGATGAGCTCGTTAAATAAAGACGATTTATAGTTGACTGTAATACACTCCCGGACACATAATTCGAGCCACCTTGCATTTTTATCCTTAAAGGGCTAGAATATAAAAATATAGTATATAATATAATGTATGCAATGAATTTACTTTTTTCACGTTTTATCTCTATATATTGTAGACTTGATTATAAGGAAGGAAAGAATAGAAATACAAAAAATAGATGGACGTAGTTAAATAAAAACGATCCAAGCCACATCCACTCACTTTCGAGATATGGCAGTTTAAAGTTTAAAATTGTTTCTCAGTCTGATTTTATTTTCAAACCTTATAATGTTATCTAACTCCAGAGATATTTATTTATGTTTACATGTTGGATTTTTTTGCTGATCTAGGATGTTAGATTTTGGAGGAACCGTTTGGTACATGTAACTAATTTTTTGATAATTTTGTGGATTGGATCCTTTTTGCTCAACTACGTCCAGATGTTCTGATGCCACTTGTTTGGTAGCCATCGAAATTATTGTTCTATTTTTAACCGACTACAAAAATAGGAGGAAGTCAATTCGTCTGCATTTTTTTTTGTATGTTACGCGATAACTCCGCCATTTGTGAACCGATTTCGATGATTCTTTTTTTGTTGGAAAGAGAGTACTTCATATTCCACCTGTAAGGGTTGTAAACTAGGGGATGAATGATATTGAGGTCGGTTGTTTAACCGGAGCTTAGGTTATACAACAAACCTTCGTCGCTCATTGAAGGTACCGGCGCGAACAAAGTTTGAATTTGATAAAGCGAGATTAATAGCACCTTTTTTTTGAACGCGTGATGTATTTTTTTACCTGGGCCGCGTTTCCTCTAGTTAGATTATTATTAGAACAAGTATTACTATTTTATTTTTGTTTTCCGAATCTCACTCATCCCATTATTATTTTTAACAATCTACAGAGAAGAAATAAAAAAATGGCGAACAGCGTTTCTAATATCCCTAATATTCGGCGGGCCGTGCATGATAGCCATGGCGTACTTCATGGCTATGATGTCAGACGGTCACAGCGCGAAGGATATGTGCTGTGTACTTCCCGGACTTAGTTTAGAGAATCTTGTCATGTTTCTACTTGCCACTCCTGTACAGGTGAGTTATTTATACATTTTGCGTATTCTTAGGGTATTTGCTGACTTTTGGGGTAAAGTTAGACTTGTAATTTTGGGGTGAATGTGGACCTCGTAATTTTTGAGGTGAATTTGGACCCTGTAGTCTTTGAAGTGATATTGGACCTTGTAACCTTTGGGATAATTATAGACCTTGTAAAGTCACTGTATCCACACGCAGAATTGAACTCGAGATGTTTTTGTTTTTATTACTGCACGCACTAAGGACCGGATTCCATGCACTGGACAGTTTAAAACCATCATCACGGTTAAATAATTTGCACTTCGTGATCTCGATGGCTTCACGTACCAACCGTGGTATGTAGTGACGTTCTGTCGACAGTACCTGGGGGCTATGCAACTCGATCCAGTGGTTAGTGTCAGTCTGTATAAGCAAATTGAAATTCATAGTCCCTGCCTGCCCCAATGGGAGACAGGCGTGAATAAAAATATATGTGATTCTGAACAAAGTACGAAGTTTTACCACATGTCATTCTGAATTTTAATTCTCTCAATGTGTTGTTTAGTCTATTTACTGTATATTATACTTAGTTTGTGGCCAAGGGTTTTGGGTAAACAGATGAAAGGTTCGGTTCACATCATTTATTGTAAAATAGGAATAGGAAGAAAGATGAAGTAAAGTAAAGGCGTAAAGGCTATAACAAAACAAAATAACGATATACAATATGTACAATTACAGCCATGTAAAAACACTCCCTACTTAAATTTCGTACAGGTAGACATGATAAAAATAAATTTACCCCTAAAGGGCCTGTGCTTGTATAAATATTTATTTATTTAAACTTTGTTGCACAATATACTGAAGTTCAAATCTTTCAAACTCTACCAGTAAACTATTGGGCCAAACAGAAAAAAAACCCAATAGGTTGCGACACTTAAACAAGAAGAACAATATACTAGATAGCTTATAGATAATTTGTATGGTATAAAATAAATAATATAAACATACTTATTATACATACATAATAAATTTGTAATAATAAATAATATAACACATGTACCCAAAAGCAACATTATACAGTCTTGATTTTGACAATTGTCAAACAGATGAACATGAGCTTGAACGATACTTTGATTTACAAGAAAATATATATAAATATGCTTTACAAGAAGTTAGGTGACATTATTTACAATGGTATAATTGGTCAGAATTTCATATGAAGTCGAGTACGCGTGCTCGAATCGGAAATTTAGAAATTTAGTAGAGAGTGGCGACGGTGAGAGTGACGAAGAAAAGGAATTGAAGAACGAGTCGAAATTTCAGAGTAGATGGCCAGGAACCAGAGAAAAGGGTGATAAAAAGGTAAAATGACGACGAAAGAGGTCGCATCGTCACAAACTTGATTAAGATGCCTGAATAGGTATTGTGTACCTCCAGTGGTCTATATGACGTCGATTCATTTGACCAATGAAATACAAAGTTATAACAATACAACAAATCATAGTACAGTAATACCCCGCTTTGCGCGACCCCGCATTGCACGATTTCACTATAACGCGATTTTCAAAATTCGCGCTAATTTACCCCGCCTTACGCCGATGCATTGATTTAACTAATTTGAATCCGTAGCTTCTCAGTTACTAAAAGTCAGAGGTAGTTCTTTCTTGGTAGGTCCTTTAATTTGTAATCACATTGGTACTGTCTGTTATCCAGTGAATTGTAAACGATAATTTTTACGAACAATGACGCCACCAAGAAAAAAGACCATAAGAGCTTTAGTTTAGAGACGAAGAGGAGGTTTAGAAAAGATGGGTTCGTTCGAATGGCTCGTTCGTTACAATATTTAGCTTTTATTCTATCCCTGGTAGCAATTGTTAAGTCAAGTTAGAGATCCTAGGGTGATGAAAAAACTATAGCACCAGACTGGCCACACAAAAAAAGAACAACCTTGTTTTAGCGAATTTCGCCTAACGCGATTTTGTCCGGAACGCATCCCTCGCATAAAGCGGGGTATTACTGTATTCGTTAATTATGAGGGATGTATAAAGTTTTGAAAAAAGCTTGCACTGTGAATTAACTGCTTGGTGTTTTCCTTAAATGAAATATGTCAATGTCTACGGTCTCAATAAGGTCATTGTATGATTCTATGAGTCTGTTCATGGTGGCTTTGTTGTTGAGAGAAAAATTGATTTCTCAGTGCTTCTGGTGACTATACAGTTCCAGGCACCATCCTAAGCAGAACTTCAATATCTTGTAGTTATTTCTTTTAGAAACACAAGGGTTGTGAATCTTCTCCAAAGTTACAATTTTCAGAGCAATGTTTTCCTTCTGAATTCTCCTTATGGATAACACGTAAATAATTATTACAGTTTGTCGGTGGATGGCATTTCTATAAACAAGCTTACAAGGCGCTCAAACACGGTACTTCCAATATGGACGTGCTTATCTCTATGACGACTACAATAAGGTACAATATTGTTTAATATTTCTATTAGATAAATTACGAATCACTACAAAAAATGATATACATTTCGTTAATTATGTCTCAGGCGGAGTGGCAGTGCCTCTCAGGTCTTTACGATTTAAAGCTCTGAGTGGCACTGCAACTATTATAGAGCCTAACACGCCTGTGTCGCTTACCACCAAGCGCATAACTTCTTTGTCCCGTCTCTCGATATCATAAAAAAAGCTTACCTATGAAATAAAGATACATTTCAATTTCAATTATAGCATTACACATTTTTCAACCATAGTATAAATAAGACAAGACACACCATGTACGGACGCACACATTCGCATATAACTCGCGATGCTACGTTTTTGTAGAGTTACCATATGTTCTATGGGAACGAGTTAATTTGTTGTGACAGTGAAAGATAATTCACAATTATTTCTTTCAGTTACGCGTATTCACTGGCTGTGGTTATAGCATCAATGGCGCTTCAAAAGGACACCAGCCCTATGACGTTTTTTGACACCCCACCTATGCTTCTTGTTTTCGTTTCACTTGGCAGGTGGCTGGAACATATTGCCAAGGTAAATTTTGTGCCCAATATCCAAAACCAGGTCGCAAAGAGAGAAGATTTTAAACCATCATCATTTGATTATTACACGTATTGTTCAACAGGGAAAAACCTCCGAAGCATTATCAAAACTGCTATCTCTGAAAGCAACGGAGGCAGTGTTAGTTACGTTGGGACCTGATGGCAATATTATCGCTGAGAAGAATATACCGGTTGACTTGGTTGAGAGAGATGATGTGCTCAAGGTGAGGCTTAGCAAGTTTTAACATTTGAATTTAACCCAACAGATTGCGTAACAGACGTTGTTGGCCATGTGGTTCATGGAAAAAATTCCGTTTTTTTCTATATTTTTCCACATTTTACACTGACACTTGTGAAGATGCTGAACTCTATCATGAGACTTTGAGAGAGGTAGTATCGACTCTAAAATTATATTATATTTTATTAACAGGTTGTACCGGGCGCGAAAATCCCAGTTGACGGGAAAGTGATCTCGGGACAGACAACTTGTGACGAATCGCTTATTACAGGAGAGTCTATGCCTGTGCCCAAGACTAAAGGTTTGTAATTCTAAATATTTTTTGCACTTTAGGAATTGTTATAATAGTGCTGGAATAAAAATACAAATCCCATATGTGCATAGATATAGAAAAATATAACCTACATCCTCCCCTATTCTTGTAAGTCTGTCGAAAACATTAATTGATAGAGTTACAAGAATTGGAGAGGATGTAGATTATATTTTTCTGTATTCAATGGAGCAATGAACATTTTTGACCACTACTACACTTATGCCATCCTTCCATTAGGGGTGCGATATGTCAAGTGTCTAGGGATCAACAAATTGGTGAAAATAGCGCCGAACAAGAGGGAGCTGCCCTACTTGCTCGTATCTCTTGTTGATCTGAATGATATTAATTAACAATTATAAAAAGCGCCACCTATTCGTCACCGGTATTACTATTATTAAAACACCGCCATCTAGTGGCAGGGTGTCTTATTTACTATCTAGTTACTGTTTATTATGGTATATTATCGTAACAAGATCTATACTGTGTACTTTTATTTATTTAAAAGTTGTGTGTTTGGCCGTATGCAATTGAAATCGACGAGTTATCACCTTTCGGATGGTGTTTTGAATTTTTGGAGTATACTGTTTTAAATTTTGTTGTTAGTAAGGAGAGAGATGGTGTAAAATTTATTTATTTATTTATTTATTTATTTAAAAGTGCATTACATGTGTTGTCGTCATAAAAATATACTTAAGAATATACTTATACATTTACATACATATGAACCTTTAAATTAAAATTAAATTTCTCTCCCCAGATTCTTTAGTAATAGGGGGCAGTATAAACCAGCACGGTGCCCTGTTGATGCGGGCGACGCATACCGGTGAGGCCAGCACGTTGGCACAAATTGTGCGACTGGTTGAAGAAGCGCAGAGCTCAAAAGCGCCTGTTCAACGGCTGGCTGACAAAATTGCTGGGTGAGTTAATTATGTTTTAGGGGATAACCGATCATATGTCCGAAATTGCATTTGCTCGAATTGTCATAACTCTGAAAACCGACATATAACGAAACTTATTCTTTCATTTTGTTATATTTTTTAATGCTTATCTCAAAGAAGCGATTAATGTAAATTAGGTTTCGTAATATTTCTAAAAACAAATGTTTCTGAGGAAAATTACTTTCGGGATTATGAAAATTCGAGATAACGTTATTTCGGGTAAATGTGATTTCGGACTTCTGATACTATAGATATTCTGGGATAATTGTGGTCGGTTTAAGGGTTCATGTAGATTTTTCTTTGAGGTATTATTTTAGTTTATAATATAGTCCCAGTGCCGGGCACAGGCCTCCTACGAGAAGCTATTGGCCAACGCAGAGTGGGGATTTGACACTTTTTCTAAGGTCTGCGAATATTTTTCGACGTGCCGGTTTCATCGAGTTTTCTTTTACCGTTTAGGTAGATAGGTTACTACTAAACATTTCCAAATGTATGCACCTTAGAAATTGAAGCCTTAAGGCCTTTGGGGTACGACTGCTTTTAAGTTTTATAACATATAACGTAATATTTTCAGTGTTTCAGAATGTTTTTTTTTTCAACAATAAATCTTTGGAATTTAAGTTTTCGTCATTAAATGTGGTTAAATCTAAATAATCTTATCGAGAAGATTATGTTATGTCTTATTGAGTAGCAAGAGCTCCTTGTGAAAGATTTCGTCCAGGGAAGTACCTTTTTTTGACAGGGGAAAAATCTTTATAGACTCAGGGATTTAGTGGCTGGTTTTAATGGGGTAGGTTAACCTACCCCACTACCTACCCCATTAAAACACCCCGGGTTTACCTCTCGCCGGTTCAGCCGGCGCCGTGGGATCGGCGAACAGTCACCACGATGTCCAGGAAAGTAGATAGATAGATAGGTAAAACGTTTATTTGGATCTACATACACACATAGATAACAGAAAAATATATAAAATAATAAAAAGAAAAAGAAAAACCAGCCGAGTCGCAGCACTGCCGAACACCCAGTGATGTATGTGTGTTGTGGGCCATAGCTCAGCGTCGATGTTCACTCAGGAGCAAACCCGTTGATTTTCAGCTATATAACTATAACCTAGAGGATGTCGAGGGTACAGTAACCAGCCAGCTGACGCCATTTTTGTGTTGTATAAATTAAACAAAGAATAATTTCGAAGCTAAATAAATACAGAAGTAAATATGAATATGATAAATGATAAAAATTTTTTTAGATATGATTTGACTATGTTAATAATATAAGCAAATTATAAATTGAAATTTTTAGCGATTATTATATAAAAGTCAATTTAATTATAAATAATGAAATCCTGTTGCTATTACACACTGTTATGTAGGCAATTTTCGCTACCTAAGAAAAGCGCTGTGGAATACCCTTTTTTTGAGAGTCTAGAAGTAGCGCCTTTACCTTTTCCTTGAAAATGCATTTACATTTTAGAAGTCTTACGGTGGTGGGATATTATTCCAACACTTAGTTGCGTGGTAGCGAAAACTGCCCTTGAACGCTGCTGGTCGATGTCGCTGTACGCTTAGCGGGGCGCGTAATGATCTGGGTTTATGGTCGTGTAGTTTATAAAAGGGGAAATTGTAACTTTGAAAATGCAGCCCCAGCATGGTATGCGTTGGTAGAGTGCAACAGGCAGCTACTCAGAACCCCAATGTCGTTGTCCTTGCGGTGCATCACAGACGCCCCACGATACGTGAGGAATGACGCCATTCGAAAGCTTCGACAGCTTCGTGGATCGCCTGGCCAAGACCATGTTCCGGCGCGCCGGACAATCCCTGTATAGCCACATACAGCGACTGGCACCACACCGAGCCTAACACCCTGACCAGAAACCGTTTCCAAAGACCTACTTCGGCCCGAGGAAGCCCCACCGGACCAGACACCAGCTGCAGAAGATGGTTGAGAAACCTGCCGATCCATCGGCAGGGACTTCCATCTAAAGCAGCTCACCCTATTATGACACCCGAGGGTTATACCCACCCCGAAGACCCGCTCGTATCCACGAGTGGCGACCGACTCCGCCGAAAATACGGCGAAACTTTGAAAAAAGATAATCGGGATTGTTGAATTTAACAATGTCAAACATCAAAGACGCGAGATGTAACTGTTTGCGAGATTCCATATTGAATATACCTGTCACCTTACCTATTTCTGCCGCCAAGCAGTCATCTGAGCATTACTGTATTTCGGTTTTGAAGGGTAAGGGTGCTGGTGAAATTACAGGCACATGGGACTTGTTAACTTATGTCTCAGGGTGACGGGCGGAGTGGCAGTGCCCCTCAGATCTTGGCGATTCAAAGCACTGAGTGGCATTGCAATTGTTATGGATAGACGTGTCGCTTACCACCAGGCGCACGAATTGTTCGTTCCGTCACTTGATATTATAAAAAAAATATTTATGCGATTACTGCTCATTGGAAATTTCAAAAAAAGTCTGTATTTGAGTCGCGTGCATTTGTTTTTTTTTTTCAAACCAACCTAACTTTCGATCTACTTACTCATTCACTCATACCCGTTGTCCCAAACAAAAAATACTCAATACTCAATATATTTATTGTCTTCATACCGACCCCTCCTACGTAAAGTATCGTATGTCGAAATTGCCAAGTTTACAGGGAAGCGTTTTAAAATTTTGAATTCACTGAAATGAGCATAACACGTGACTCTATTTCTCAGTTTTATTCGGCAAAACTCAAACAGAGTGTTATAAAATCTTAGATATCAGTTAGATGAACAACCACAATTTATTTTATTATTTTACAATTTAATTTAGCATTTCTATGCTAAAGTCGCGTGTTATACTCATTTCAGTGAATTCAAAACTTAACGCTTCCCTGTAAACTTGGCAATTTCGACATACGATACTTTACGTAGGAAGAGTCGATGGTACATAAGGTCTTAACATTATAATTATGTTACACATAGCCCTGTCTTAGGGATAGCAGAAAAAACAACAAGAGCAGAGGCAGGCCGAGGCTTAGATTAGTCACTTTAATTGTTCACTATCAATGTATGTATAAAAAAAAAGAGTGTCATTTAGAATTGTTGCATTTGGTTACAGGTACTTTGTTCCTCTGGTGGTGTTCCTTTCTCTCCTCACGTTGGTTGCATGGATCATCACTGGAGCAATTGATATAGATAAGATTAAGAGAATCACACCGGTAAGTAAAATCTCGAAATGTTTAACCGAAATTTGGTAAAATAAGGTTTTGCGGGACTGTCTAAAGACCCCTCCGGACTCTCGGAGAGAAGCCTCGAAAACACCCGAGACGCGTGTTTAGGATTGGTTTCGCGCTCACATGTTCTTTGACGGTTGTCGACGTGACGAGGCACAGGTTACCACCTAGAATCAAATCAAAATAATCTTTATTTCATAAGTAAGCATTATTACACTTGAAATCGTCACATTGGTTAAACTCTACCGCTCATTCGTAATGCAGATTCCCCTGAGAAGAATGAGCAAGTAACTCTAGGGATTGCTCTTTGTAAATAACATTTGTAGACATTCAACATTTGCAATGTATTTTTTTTGTTTTCAAACGTCAGAGATCGCTACTACCTCCATGAGCTAAACGGGTTATTGCCACGGATTTTTGTCATTCAATTACCCAGAAGTTATAGTTCCGTTTAGGTTCTGGGGTTTCTCTCAGAGAACAGTTTAAGGAGACCGGAGACTGTGGCATTACAGTACAATTTACAAAGATATATACGTTTTTACAATAAGATTTCGGAGCATATATTAAGATTATCATTTCGTAAGTTTAAAACTTACATTAAAAATATTTTAATTGAAGTCATATTACGGAATTGAAGAGTATGTGTTAGATAAAGATGTGTGGAAAGACAATACGAGTCTAGATTTCACACAAGTATGATTCAAAGTGTGTTCCATAGCATTTAAGTTTATTTGAAAAGAGCAATCCCTAGAGTTTCTTGCTTGTTCTTCTCAGGTAGATCTTTTGTTGAGAGGTGAAAGTATCGCCACCACCTTAGACACTTGTACAAAACCTGCTTAGTTGTAATCCATGCCATATATAACGTGTTTTTATTTTTACGTACAATAAATTTAATTTTTTTTTCGGGCGAGAAAGAGAACGCTATCACATTCTCAAGTCTGTTTCAGTGTGGTGTGTGAAATAGCGCTAATTGGACGATGTAAGAAATGTAACCATCTGGCAATTCTGCAGGAATGTGTTGCATTTCTAACATATTTTGTAGTTTTAATATCAGGCTGGATTATTGTATGCTATAATCTGTAATTTTTTAAGATGGAGTAAAATGATGTTTACAGGGCTGCCAGTTTTCGTAAAATTATAAATAGTCATGTAGTTGTTGTCGATAATTTTATCGATAGATTGTGATGGTAGGTATAATTTTGTCAAAAATGTCGAATTGCGAATGTTAGGACGTTCTAATAACTACTAATTGCGTTTTGTGTTCTTTATTTTAATTTTGACAATTGGTTTATTAGTATCGAAATAAATTTTTAGTCATACACATTTTAATAAAGGCAGGGGGATTTGTTTATGTATGTTTATATTATTCAAATGAAAAACTTAACAATATGTCTCCTATTTGTGTTTTTTGTACACGTTTTACAAAATTTTGTGTATTTATGTATGAATTTTCAAAAATTATCAATACAAATGAACTGAAAATGTGTCCAGCAGTTTAACGAATAATGGGCCAATGATGATTCAGATGAAACAAGTTCTGGTATTTATTCATAAGCGTAACCAACATTCAATCGATAGTCGATATAATTTTTATCGACTGCAATCACTAGCGGGCTACAAGCGGGCAACACTTTGCGCAGCGAATTGTCATTTTACTTCATTATCAAAAAGACAGACTATAATGCACACAGTACCAAAGCTGCTGTACTTGCTGTGCTGTTAAAGTCGTCCTTACCGGATAGGAACGAGAACACAACTATAACAATCTTGAGTGTGATCAGCGCCGTGTATAGGTCTTATAAGACTTACAGATAAAGAAACAATCTTGTTATTTTATCTAAACAACTGTTTACAGTTCTCCTTTTTCAACAGGAAATCTACCTCCACTCAGATTTTACCAAATGGGAGTTAATAGTTCAAACTGCATTCCATTTCGCACTGTCTGTGCTAGCGATTGCGTGTCCGTGCGCGTTGGGGTTGGCGACTCCCACCGCGGTCATGGTGGCCACTGGCAGGGGTGCCAGGTTGGGGTTGCTCGTCAAAGGGGCTGAGCCACTGGAGAACGCTCATAAGGTAAGAAGGCCTGGTATATTAATTTAACTGGAGGTTAATTGTAATTACGGATGTCAAGGATTTTTAGGGTTTACTTGTTTATTAGGGACATTAAGGATATGTTGGGGTAATCGTAGATACGGGGGAATGGTGTATTGGGGTAATTGTGGACATTGGGGCATTATAACAATTTTAGGGCAATCATAAACATTTAAGGAAATTAGGGATATGCAGAGGTGATCTTGGTGTTTAGGGATATTAACTTTAGGGTCATTTTCGGGTAATGGTGAACAGGAGGGACATTTTTGAGGTAGTCTTAAACATTAGGGTCACTTTGGGGGTAATTGTGGAATCGTTGTGGGTTTAAAGCGTTCATTCGGAATTTGGGAGCGGCGTCGTAGGGCACGGTTCACGTGCTGATACGGATCGTCCCGCCGCAGGTGCAGACGGTGATCTTCGACAAGACGGGCACGATCACGCAGGGGCGCGCCAGCGTCGCGCGCGTGTCGCTGCTGACGGGCGAGCCGCGCGCGCTGCCCGACGTGCTGGCCTGCCTGCTGACGGCCGAGCTGAACTCGGAGCACCCCGTGGCCTCCGGTGGGTGTCGGGCGCGGGCGCGGGCGGGGCGGGGCGGGGGCGACGCAGGCGAGTGACGGGCCGTGCTTGCAGCCATCGTGCGCTGGTGCAGCGCGGTGCTGGGCGGCGACAGCGGGCTGAAGTGCGCGAGCTTCGCGGCGGCGCCGGGCTGCGGT
>NW_020653614.1:404549-406681 GCF_003589595.1 Hyposmocoma kahamanoa | reverse complement strand
GACCCAGAGCGGTGATCGCAGCCCCTGTCTCTGAGTCGGCGACCCAACTCTTTAAATAGGTCCCGAGCTTCCGAACCCCAAGGCCCCGCCGTCTCGACCGCGACCGGTACAAAGTCGTACACAGGCTCCAAGGCAGAATATTTCGCGTGTTTTAGTTTCGCGGCACTTTCCGCCGCGGAACCCGCCATCTGCGAAGTTTGTCTTATGTGGGACGCAGCAAAAGTACTTACGCATGTTGCGTCCCACAGAAGACAACGACCTTTCCGCCAAGGAACCAATGTCAAACCGTCCGGCCTTTTACCGTCTATTCGACTCAGGCCCGGGGGCTCGAGCACGCCAGGGACATTAGCCGACACCATCGCCCGTCGCACAATGTCATTAATGGCATGGTGTCTGGGAAAACGACCCGCATCTCTTTTTTGTACTCTCTTACTTTCGTTGTTAATAGCGACATTTTGTGAACTGTGTTACTAACATGTTTTATTGATATTACTTTAGGCAACACAGATCAATAAATACAGTAGACGTGCTTAGGTTGCATGACACGTGTGCCAACCGTTCGCGTAGTTCCGCAAACTTGAACTCAGTCCGACATTTCCCATGCCAAAAGTGATGGTGATGATGGTGGTTCCCAATTTTCTCTCTTTCTTTTTACTTTTCCCTGTCTCTTCGTTGTAATAAATGTAGCCTATGTTCTGTTTCAGGTGGGAATAAATAAAGTATACGCAGAAGTACTACCCTCTCACAAAGTGGCCAAAATACAGAAATTGCAGGAACAGGGACTCAAAGTTGCCATGGTAAGCAAGCGCAACACATCGTGCTTCCGTGTTCGTTAAAAGTTGATAAATTACCTCCGTTTATTTGTTTTTGCAGGTCGGCGACGGCGTCAACGACTCGCCGGCGCTGGCGCAGGCAGACGTCGGCATCGCCATCGCCAGCGGGACCGACGTCGCTGTAGAAGCCGCCGATTTAGTACTCATGAGGGTAAGGCGATCGGTCTGGATTATATTTGTTTCTAATATAAGAAGAACGGTTGCCTCTCCATTGAGAATATTGAATACAACAAAATAATTCGTGATGAAACTTCCATGTCTAAGAAGGTTCACCCGAGGGGAAGCAGGACTATATTGCTATTTCATATGATTTTGCCATTGTTCTTTGCTTATCTGACGATTAAATTAATAAGATTATTCATCAAGAGTTCCATGATATTAGAACGCAATAATTAGTAATATTATGCTATAATTATTCATTACATATCAGTCATAACCAAAGAATGCGTTCACTTTTATCTCTTAACTATATAAGAGAGAACGGTCGCTTGAAAAAATTTAATACATTAAAAAATCTATCGAGTTTGCCTCATCCCTATGACAAACGTCAAATGAAGTGTCACAGAGATTATCCTAGTCAGTGTTTAGTATAGTTTTAAAGGTACAGTTTGCTTAATTAAAATAAAAGAACATTTACTTCCCTTAGAAGGTTCTGGTTTCAGTTAGTAGCAGCGCTTAATCAGATTTCAGAGAAGGGCGACAAAACTCTTCGAAGAATTCTAAAATGCCCATCAATCAACCTTAAACCCCTCTTTTTAGAAGAGATTTTAGGAGCCTGGCATATGTTTTGTTTTTTTTTTTATTCTAGAACGATCTCCTAGACGTAGTAGCGTGCCTAGAATTGTCACGAACGACGGTTCGAAGAGTACGACTCAACTTTTTGTTCGCGTCCGTCTATAACATATTGGGTATACCATTGGCCAGTGGGGCGTTCGCAGCTTATGGGCTGCAGTTGCAGGTTAGTAACATGTTACAATCCTAAACACAGACAAAGAGGAACTCAGGAACCGTAGACAACCACACGTATGCAAACTGATGCACACATATGAGGACTCGCACGTACAAATGCACGATCAAACTTTCGTACGCACAATTGCACGATCAAACTTTCGCACGCACAAATGCACGATCAAACTTTCGCACGCACAAATGCACGATCAAACTTATGCACGCATAAATGCACAATCAAATTTATGCACGCACAAATACACGATCAAACTTATGCACGCACAAATGCACAATCAAATTTATACACGCACAAATGCACGATCAAACTTATGCACGCACAAATGCACAATC
>NW_020653614.1:341869-404539 GCF_003589595.1 Hyposmocoma kahamanoa | reverse complement strand
CACGCACAAATGCACGATCAAACTTATGCACGCACAAATGCACAATCAAATTTATGCACGCACAAATGCACGATCAAACTTTTGCACGCACAAATGCACGATCGCACAGATGCACGAACGAACGGTCGCTTCCACGTATGATAAAATACATGCATGCACACACAAAATATCACTCGCACAGAGGACAAAATATATTAAATTACATCTCATATGACATAACATTGGTTAATAATTTTTAGTCTTAACAGTTTGGCGATTCCTTGTAAGTGTTAAAATGATTTTTATTTATATCTGACGTATTGTTTTAATACTTTTAAATGTGTCATATTTGCAGCCGTGGATGGCGTCAGCAGCGATGGCGATGAGCTCCGTCTCTGTTGTTTGTTCCAGTTTGTTACTTAAGACGTAAGTAAATTTGTAACTTTCAATTTTGTAATTGTACAAAAAAAAATGTATAAGTACATACGCTATACAAACCAAGGGTGGGTAGATCCTCTAGCCAATAGCCACATGTCAAACAGCAGAATTTCCAGCACTGTGCTAACCAGATCACACATTCAAGGTAATCTAACTTTCAATTGATAATATAGGTCGGGCCAATTTAGAACACAAACTTATTTTTTTTTTATGATACCAAATGTGGGGACGGACAAGTCGGCTGGTATTAAGCGACACGCTTGTCCATAGCAGTTGCAGTACCACTCAGAGATTTAAATCACAAGGATCTGAGGAGCACTGCCACTGCCCCTGTCACTCTGAGACGTATAAGTTCACTTTTCACTTGACCAACCGTCACCATGAATTCATATTATTAAAAAGGATGGACATAGATGGTAGAGTGAAATATGTTGATTTAAAGAGACATGTTTATTGTTCGGTCTCCAGAATATAAGTAAGTAAATAATACAATTTAAATTAAATGTAAACTTAAATGCTAACCAAGCAATACGCACCACATGTTGCAGTGAGACTATAAATATGGTCTATCTATACTACAATACTACAGGAAAAAAAGTATAAACTGTACAAAGGAGTCCGTAACAGTTCCTTTGTCACCAAGAAGTTAGAATCTGATGAGGGGATCCCATGGAAGTCGAAAAAAGGCCATAAGCAAACTTTTGAAGTCGGGTTTTCTTTTTCAATGAAAAAGTTACAATTATTTTATTATTTTTTAATTATTATTATTTTTCTCTTTCTAAATTTACAAAGTATGTTTATTGAAGTGTTGCGAACCGTGAATAAAATGTTTTTCTGTTCTATTCTATTCTATTTAAAATGTTTGTATCCCGTCCATAGCTTCAAGAAACCAACAGCGGAGCAACTGCGCACTCCAGAGTATCTCCAATCAGTACATTTGGAAGACCTGGACTCGGTTTCAGTACACAGAGGTCTGGATGAACGAATCGAGCCGAACGACA
Organism: Hyposmocoma kahamanoa; assembly: GCF_003589595.1. Lineage (NCBI taxonomy): Eukaryota > Metazoa > Arthropoda > Insecta > Lepidoptera > Cosmopterigidae > Hyposmocoma > Hyposmocoma kahamanoa. The sequence goes on along the minus strand of NW_020653614.1, from coordinate 403,121 downwards.
GAGGAGCCTCACCGCTTGCCAAGTATGTATCGGATTTTCAACCCCTCGCTGCCTCTTTGGGGTGGTATTTTCACACCTTAGAGGGAAAAATTTGATAATTTGTTTATAATACCATTTTATGTATGGAAAAAGGTGAAATAGTAAATACCCTTCGTTTTATGGGACGGGTGCATTTACTTATTTTGAGGTGGTGTTTTAACTCATTTAAGATTGGAAAGAGTGTAATGAGACCACTTTTATGAACTCTGGAGGCGTGTATTTACTTCTTTTGGGGAGGTATTTTAACTTTTACGAGTAGAAAGGGTGGAATAAGTATAACGGAAGGGTTTATTTACTTCTTTAGGGGTGGTATTTTAACTGTTTTAAAAAATGGAAAGGAATTGAATTAGAATACCGTTTTGAACGCCGGAGGCGTGTATTTACTTCTTTTGGGGTGGTATTTTCACTCAATTACGAGTGGAATGCGTGGAATGAAAATACCCTTTGTATATGAAATGGGTATTATTACTTCTTCTATGGTGGTATTTTCACTCTTTCAAGTCTTGTTTTAAACATTAAATAAATGGACTTCTTCATCTCGTTATTAAACCTCTAAGTTATTTTTCTTACAGAAAATTAGGTAATTAAATTTAAGTTTATGGGGTTTTCTAATTCTCGCCATGGCTTGTCTCAACTTGTCTCTTTTATTCTATCATGTCTACCACGAACAACTTGTTCGCTCTATGCGTGTATTCATTATTTCTTTTCATATCTTTATACACATTTTATTACTCAATACAATATCACAAACTTAAACTCAAAAAACCCTTTTTCATTGGTAAGCAAAGTTAGATTTGAAATCGTCATATTGATTAAACTCTACTGCTTATTCGCAAGGTAGAGTCCCTTGAAAAGAATGAGCAAGAAACTCTAGGGGTTGCTCTTTGTAAATAAACATATGTACATATTTATCATTTGTTATATTTATTTCAAACGAGATTTAAAACTACTGACACTAAATTTGTTTGTATAAACATAGAACACTTAGAAAAAATTCCTTCAATCCGGCCAAATTGGAACCGACGTCTTCTAGCAAACCGTGCCAGACGCTATGCCAATTAAGTCACGAAAGGAACCAGCGGACCTCACAAATTTTTCTTTGTGCTTTTTGTCGGATCTTTGTATTTTGGTTTTCGACGACTTTTAGCCGCGCCATCTGTGAGAAATCTATGAAAGTAACTCGTCACTCAGACACCTTACCTAGAGATGCTACCCCAGCTAGAGATGTCGCTATTTACTGTAATTAAATTTTTATTGAATTTATATTCAATTATTTTTATATTTTTTTTATCATATACAAGCATTCCACAAGCCTTATATAACGTAATTCTTATTGTAAATCGAAGTTACAACATGTCATTATTTAAATTACATACAATATTAAATTACAATATAAATTATATTTTATTTATCCAATGCATTAGCAAAGCATTCATTAATTGAATATAATGCAAACACTTTGATTGCGATGTTGTTGACACTGTTGTTGAAATTAACAAACCGAGAATTATTTAATACCAGTCGATTCTTATATCTAAGGTTGAAATTATGACTTTGGCCTGTTGAGAATTTTTCCTTATTTATAAGAACATGGAGACATATTCGATAAAGGTTTAATGAGGTAATTGTAAGGATTTTGTTGTTTACAAACAAAACACCGAAGTGAGTAACCGGTACGCGTTTGGAGTTAACAATTAGCCGTATAGCCTTTTTTTGCATTAGTAGAACAGAGTTTATATTATATCCATTGCCCCAACCTTCGATATAATATCTAATAATGCTTTCAAAATAAAAATATTACAATGTGTCTGTCTGTCAGTGTCTGCTATTATTGAGAGACTTTTTGAAGAGTAACACGCACTTGCCAATCTTTTGTTCACGCTTTCTATTTGGTTATGCCATCTCAGATAAGGGTCTAGTTCAACTTCCAAAAAGCGAAACAATTTGACTTTTTTATATACAAAATCAAGACTCTTAAAACTACGGCGGAAGATAATATAAAAGCTTTTCTTACATGTAAACCACTCATGTAGTTCGTCCCAGCATGTTTGGATCATTACGTTCTCGTTCGTATTCAGTAGAGTCTCTACTTGAGACCAGATCAATTGGTGTGTTTCTCTGGCACTTTATAATTATTGCTGTTTCGCTCTTGCATATATTAATATGACACTTTCATCACAATCCATTATATACTTATTTGTCTCTTAATGTTTTTTACAAGTTGTGACCACATAGATAATATACAGGCTTATTTTTCAATTGTTAACAACTTCCATACATCATAAACAAATTACTAACTACCTAACTAACTAAAAATTACTGCGGTCAAGCAGTAATGTTAGCTTTACTGTGTTCCGGTTGCTAAGGGTGTTGGTAAAATTACAGGCACATGGGACTTGTGAAATTATGTCTCAGGGTGACGGGCGCAGTGGCAGTGCCCCTCTGATCTTTGCGATTTAAAACCTGAGTTGCACTGCAACTGTTATGGACAGGCGTGTGTCAAAACACATAAAAAAATTTAGACATTCTTTGATGAAGCGGTTAGTGGAAAATTTTCAGGAAAATTCTCAGAAAAGTTGATAAAATTATAAATCGAAGACTCGTTATTACGCTCTACGTTTAGATATATCTTTTAATGTTTTATTTGGCATAACACTGTATAAACATTGCTAAATGTAATTTTCTAAATCCTGCTTGCCTTATTTTCACAAATCGTCCGTGGTTTGTAGAATGGGCGTAAGCGACATTTCCAATTCCAGTTCAGGGAAGCATGTTTTAGGTTTTAACGACGGTTTTATAAAATAGGACGTAAATATTTTTACACGTTCATATATAAATATTGTATAAACCAATGAATGAATAATATGTGTGTCTAATAATCCCCTTGGAGCACGGGTCGGGCACTTGTGTGAGACGCAACTTGTGCCGACTTGCCCAATCCATCTCCAGCACACCACAAAGAAGGCTGGCTACGCAACTGAGTTGGCGGAAAAAATGAAGAGAAATTTGCAGCCTATTTGCAGCCCTTGGCCCATGGGGAACCGGTGCCCTTCAACTGTAAAATTTTATCCAAAAAATTTATAGACTGTCTGGGAAACCCAAGGGCCGGCAGCTACCTAGCCCAACGCATTAGCATAGCCATATAAAGGGCAAACGCTGCCAGCATCTTGGCACCTACCGCGGGGGCCCAGTTTTATTCATATAATTTAATCTGAGTTTTAGTTTCTAATACCTGTATATTTTAACCTAATATACCAATCAATTAAATAAAAAAAAATAAATAAAAAAATTGTGTATGAAGTGTTCCGGTTTTTCTAGTACACTGTTCTCCGCTCCTATTTGATGGATAACGAGCCTTATGTTATTGCAATTGCTTCTTTCTCACAGTTACATCAATTATCACTTTTGTTTCTCATCAATATCTTTCTCTCTCTCTCTGGCACAGCAAAAGGCGCATCTCGTGGACATCTGCCCTGATAAAGGTTTAGTGCTTTTGGTGTGTAGAACTTTCTCTTTTTTTTCTGTCTGTCGTGCATCTGGGTGGATATTGTTTTATGCGGGGTGAAAATTTATTTCTTTGATTTTTTAAAGATTATTTTGGTTACGTTATGGTTCGATATTGCTTTGTAATGCAAGGTAATGTGTGTTATCTTTTAACTATTTAATTTTTGAAGTAATTTAATCATTGGTATGTAAAAGAACTGCGGTGGAGGGCGGCCAGTTTCTTTATATTACATGGTTCAAAAACTCAGTTTTATAAAAAAATATATATCGAGATACTGTTATAATTGAGGTATATAATATCTATATATATATAATATTCCTTTTTTTACCTCGGGGACCCAAATGTTTGCACTGTGGGCGTTAGATTATGAAGTCCCGGGTTCGATTCCGAACCAATTTGATAAATCGACCCCTCCTACGTAAGGTATCGTACGTCGAAATTGCCAAGTTTACAGGGGAGCCTTTTAAAGTTCTGAATTCACTGGAATGAGCATAACAAGTGACTTTAGCATTTCTCAGTATTATTCGGCAAAGCTAGTTACTCACGAAGAGTACCTATTATAAAATCCTAGATATCAGTTAGATGAACAACCACAATTTATTTTATAATTTAATACTAACTCGGATGTGAGTCAATAAGCGGGTAAACTAAAGTGAGACTGGGCGGGTCGGGTGACAGTATAAACGTAAAGACGTAGGAGGGGTCGAAATGTGCTTGTCTAAATTGGCTCTTGTATGGGTGTTCTAAGTAATGGAGTGGATTCCATTGCTGTGGTACGCATAGTGCAAGGAATGTCCTAATTTGAGACCAAATAATTGGCGTCGTCCTCTAACACTATTGTTATTATGATAACTGCCGGGAAGATCGATGCGTGAGTGAGATAGCACTCAGTTAACTTAAGTACGATCTAATACTTGCGAATTTATTATTGCGGACCTAAAAGTAATTTACAGGAAGTCTAGGACATTCTTTTAAGCTGTTACTAGCATTATAAATTACCAAATTTACCAAAACTTAAAGTTGTTTCCTAATTGTGTGGATATTAAATTTTAGTGGTATATATTATATATTTAATTTTTACCCAGTATGCTAGCATGATATTTTGTGTACTTGTTTTGTGATGTGTTTGTTTGTCTTTATTTTGTTTTGCGAGCGTGGGTTTATATTCCTGCCCCTAACTAATAAAATACATATTACGCCGCTGAATTACGCCCCGCATTTTTACTCTCGATTTTTTTATGTTAAAATCATCATCATTATATCGAATACGTCCTACCGTTGGGCATAGATCACCTCTAAAAAGATGGTTTTATGTCTGAAATGTTGAAAACATTCCGTTTTTGAAAACCATACATGTTTTGAGCTGTTCTTGCAGCAACCACAGGACTTTCTATATTGAAAGCAAGCATTCTCCCAACCAGGCTATTGGTGCTGCATGATATGTGTGTGTTGATACTTGGAAGAGCAGAAACTTGAAAAGCGTATAACATATGGTGTAATCAATAATTTAACTAATAACCTCTTTCTCCAGATTTTTCAACCGAAGCAAGTCAAATGAAGGTTGCCTTCTCCAAGAGGACGAAGACATGATGACCGTCTCGTTCATACCGAAACGCCCAACCAGAGAAGAACCCAGTTTGAACGGTTAAGTGTACTAAAATAGGGCTCTAGTTACGCTGAAAATCCAGTTTTAGAAGACATCGGTTTGCATTTTTGAAAATGTACCACGCCGAAGCTCAAGTAATTCTTGTTATATATATCGTATCTTATAATTCAAATACCAAAAATAGAAGAACCCAGAGTAAATGGACTGTTTTAATGTTCTCTTTGTATTAGACACTCGTTGATAATGGGAAAAATCAAACGGTCATGGAGTTTATCAGAAATGTAATTCTTATTATGTTGAATAAATCCATTACGAACACACGGGTACCGTAACAAAGAAAGTGTAGATTCGATGTGGCCGGTTGATACCTTCAAAAGTATGTTATCACATTTTTAATATTGAATTTGATTCTTTATATGTCAAATTCCATTTTGACGTATTTGTATGGTTACCAAATGTATAAAACAATATTTTTTTACATTTTTTGTTTAATGTACAAAACATTTTATATGGACTTATATAGTGATATCTCGATGTGATAGAAAATAGAAAATTACGAATTTGTATGGAGAAACAGTACATTAATAAAAAAGCACCCCCTATTTTTGTCTCAAAAATCTTTTTCATACAACTCGGTTATGTTAACAATGGTACCTTTATTAACAAAATATAATGATAATCTATGACGTCTCAATTTTCTTCTATGTAATCATTCTATATTTTGTACGATATGCGGTCCGAAACAATAGTTTCGCTCAAAAGTTACATACATTTGTACAAAACATTGTATGATGTTTCATACAAAAATGTATGGAAGATAAAGCTCGATTACTAACTAATTGTACACTAAGTTACCAGTATTTTATAGAAAATATAATTATGAATTAGGAGCTTCCATACAATCTGTATGATTTTTATGATTTGTATTAAAAAATCCTTATGGTTGCTATGCTATGTCTGGTATAGGATGATTTCAGCTGACGTATAACTAAACAAAAACAGATAAACGGCGCAGATCGTCTAATTATGGACGTGTATTAAATAAAAATCTATATCCAAAGACTTTGTACATAGGATGGCGTTTTAGATTTTTTATAGATAATACAGGGTACAATTCAAATCAATAAAATCACCTTGTCGACCACGATCTCTTCGAAAGCATTGATGCCAAGACGTTGTAGTGCCGTCCTTTTCTAATTTATAAATCTTAAAATCTCAATATGGTAATGGTGGGTGTACTTACAAACAACTGTGACTACAGGAAACAAAAAATGCGTTTTTTTTAAAATGAGGCTATGAATGCAAAAGTGGTGTAACTCCATGAAATACATATAGGAGATGAATTTAAATAAATGAGGTATTTAAATTAACCACATTCATATTATATATAGTAATTATATATGATCAATATATAACTTTGTATACATGAAAATAGCATCTAAATAGAACTGCTTGAGTTCTTACCAAGATTTTGAGATTTTGCAATTGTCATGGACAGACAGCTTACCATCATGCGCACGACTTGTACGTCTCGTCATTTGATATTATTAAAAAAAAAATTGTTCAGAAAATGCATTGACTTACAAATAAATGGACGACGGGTCTAATACAAAAACCACGAAAAAAATGTCCCAAGTCAACCTATTCGAAATTTAAATTGTAATGTCATCGCAGTATCGCGCTGTCAGTAGAACAAATGAAGACTGTCGCGCTCTGTATACGATTTTAGCGCCTTACAAGTGCGGACACTTTTTAGCGCGGACCCGACGTCCATATAATTGTAAGTCAATGAGAAAATGCTAAATTTGTTTGTGATTGGGATTCCAAGCTTTTCATTGGTTAAGAATAACCACATGAAAGAATTGGGATGGTCTACAATTCATCAACTGACACAGATGGTCTCAATTTTTTTAAGCCATCTTCCTGATGAATTAGATAATTTTGAGATAAGCCACATTTCTGGAAATGTATCGATATAATAATTATGTAACTTACTATCGATGAAAGTATATTTTACAAAAAAATAATTAAATAAGGGTTACACCGTTTCGAGCTGATACCCACAAATATGATATACGCAAATATGTAAATACAAATAACAACTGGACCCCTTAACCCCCTTAGTCGTTAATTACGTCACCCATCGGAATTTGTTTTATATTGATTTGAATTATACCCGAAAGTACTGATATGAGCCGGAAGGTTTATCTTAACTTTTTTATAATTATTGTTATTCTTATTATTATTTCTCAAATATATGGGTAATAGTAATTTTTAAATGTAAAAAAAATAATAAATATACTTTTTTAAATATGTAACTGTTTTTTTTTTGCTGTACTCCATTTTTGATTTCTACAGTTTGATGACACGACAATACAAACAAAAACAAGGAAATGTGTTTATCTCATCACCTTGTATATAAATGCAGTAGTTTGAGTAGCCATGGTAGTTTAAATATTATTTAGTGGTTTTAACGTAGAACTATAAAATACGATGTTTTACTATCATGATATTCAATTGTTTTTGTTTGTGAAATTACTCCACTAGTTTGTGGAATCGAGGCATGACTGTCGACTTACAGTTTATCATTGAGGAGAACACTGCCAAACGATAATCAATCGTTTTGGTAAGTAAACGAATATCATCCATAACTAACTTAAAAAAAAATGAGGAGTTCCTCAATTCGACTGTATGTTTTTTTTTGTATGTATGTAACCGATTTTGATGATTATTTTTTGTTGGAAAGAGGGTCCCTCAGTAGTGGTCAGTGGTTAAATTTTAAAACAATAATAATAAAGAATCCACCTCGATAAATAGCGCCTACATTTTATAAGGAGCATTGTTTTAATGGTTGATTTTGCTATTTTCCAATTGAAGGCGTTTTTCTCTCAATATACTTTAAGGAGTGAGTACTCCTGTGTTGAGTCTCCTATAGTGGCGAACTAGGGGATGAATACGGTTTTGCGCACTTTCCGGTAACCGATTTCAATAAAACTTGGCAAACAGATGTAATTCCACGAATTTTTGAGGTTGGTTTTTTAGTACTCGAGATTATGGCACTATGGAGACGGCAGTAACGTTAACGAGAATGGCGGGAACCGAATGCACTTCAGTTTGGATAAAACTAAAGATATGACTGTGTAAGTGAATATACACTAAGAGACAAACAACAGATAAGTTGCATAGACACGGTGGAAAGACGCGCAACCAACTTAATTGTCAAGTTTAATATTGTAACGATACATGTTCTATGACTATAAATTTACCACGTGCTGACTCGAGTCGCAGTAGACTAGCCTCATAAACGCTTATGACTGTGGGTGCCTATCGTTGACATCAATCGACCTGGTAGTAGCTGGCATGTACGCTTGGACCGTAATTACTAGCTATCGAGGCTTCTATCCTGTTGGGTCAGTGGTTGGACTAACTGGTGGGGGTTTGTACGTGACATACGGAATATATTCCCGACATGAACTAGTTCGTCTTGTACGGTTTTAATAGTTCATCGTTCTTTTTAGTTCAATATGAACTAGGAACTGTCTGCGTTGATAGTTCACCTGTCTTTTATTCAATAGAAACGGTGTGAGCGGGACAAACAGCGATCTTTCACTGCTTTTAGCACAAGTTCGAGTGGGATGCACGATTGAACGTTGCCAGCTCGTTCTAATACGTCTTCTCTAATGCGCATCTACATTATGTATTATGTTTAAAATATGTAAGCTTGCAAAAAAGTAATTGCTCATATGTTTTGGTAGGTGTGGTAGGTATCTGTATGTATAATATCAACCTACGTGTACGAGTATATGATATAGTTGTATGTATGTACCTAAATATTGTAATATAATATTTTAAACACACCGTTGCAACTAAAATTCTTATTTTGTACAAAAAAACGATATCTTGTTAAAATGACAGTTTTTAAACCTGTAAAATATGAAGGAAAATCATATAGTACCGATTCCATACAAATTGTCAATCAATCAATCAATCAATCAATCAATCAATTTATTTATTTGTCAGAATAAGGTACATTGTGTTCTTAATTCTAGGTAAGTCCAGCTTATTCTACCATAGTTGGCATGCAAATAATTATATAGGTACAATTAAATTCAAATTCTAATAAATGTCAAATACAATACTAAATTAATTATAACTACAATAACAAATTAATAAAAAAATATATCAAATCACATTACAATAATAAAAATAAAATGTTTATATGTTACTCACATGTCTAATTAAATAATTTAGGTAAAATATGTCAGTAAATTATATGTCAAAAAATTCGGCCACGGAGTAAAAGGTATTATTTAATAAGAAATATAAAAGTTTCTTTTTAAATTCATTAAAATTACTGATTAATCGAATATCCTTAGGTAGATTATTATAAATTTTAGGCGCCATGACAAATGCACTTTTACTAAATAAAGTAGTTCTATGCGATGCTATACATAATTTGTCACAATTACGTGCTCGTGCAACTTTCTTAAACATTTCTGGGTGCTTTCTGATGAAAATAGAACATTCATAAATAAATAATCCTGGTAATGTTAATAAATTAAGTTCTTTAAAGTAAGGCTTGCAGCTGTCTGTTCGCCTTAATTTGCAAATAGCTCTCACACACTTCTTTTGAGCACGGAGTACGGAATCAATTCCTGAAGCATTTCCCCAAAACATTATCCCATATCTTAAACTAGAAGCTACGTACGCATGGTAAGCTTGTAGAACTACTTCTCTCTCAACAACTTTGTTCAGCTTAAACAGAAAATACGACAGTTTGCTCAGTGTTGAACAAACCTTTTCAATTTGAGAACTCCACTTTAATTTGTTATCAACATGTAATCCCAGAAACTTCGTAACATTCGTTTCATCGATATTTTTACCGAGGAAATCAATGTTCTTTATTTTATATTGATTTCTTTGTCTAAAACTCATTAACTTGGTTTTATCAAAATTGATTTTAAGATTATTTAATTTTAGCCAATTTAATATACACGTCAAACTGTCTTTAACTTCATTCTCACTATTACAAATTACTGTGCAGTCATCTGCAAATAATACCATAGGATGCATAATTGACCTTGGAAAGTCATTGATATATATTAAAAATAATAGTGGTCCCAGAATACTGCCTTGGGGCACTCCACATTTGACATTATTAGTGTTAGAGTAATATTCAGTTTCGGTCTTGGTGTTAAAGCAAAATTTAGTTATCACAGTGGACTGTAATCTGTCAGTTAGGTATGACTTTAAAAGATTATGAACATTACCCCTTACCCCATATGCATTTAGTTTATTTAATAGTATCTTATGGTCAACATGATCGAAAGCTTTTGTTAGATCAATGTACAAGGCTAGTACAGGCAATTTGGTGTCAACTCGTTTGTAAATTTGCTGCAAAAAGTCATAGATAGCCAAGTTAATAGATTTGTTTTTTCGAAATCCTTTTTGTTCTGAACAGAATATATTATTGCCTTCAAAGTAATTGCTTAAACTATTATATATGATTTTTTCGAATATTTTGGAAAACACCGGTATCAATGCAATAGGTCTATACGAGCTGAGACAAAATTTGTCACCTTTTTTGAAAAGTGGTTTTATGATTGATAACTTCAGCTTGTCAGGAAATATCCCATCTTCTATACATTTATTAAAAATATGACTCAGCACTGTAGATATAATGTCAGCTACAAACTTTACTACCTTAGTATTAATGTTATCGTATCCAGTACTGTTCGTATTTTTCAAGTCACTTATTACTTTCATTACATCATGTGGGGCTACAGGATGCATAAACATAGATTTAGGATTGTTATAAAGACAATTGTTATTAGTTCTTTTCATATTCTGATGTACTGGTTGAAATTGTTCTATGAAGTAGTCATTGAAAGCTTGAGCTATACATTTAGGATTACTTATTTTCTCTCCGTTTCTGATTACATCCACAACAGTTTCTTTAGGATATGTACCTCTATGTTTATTTATAATATTCCAAGCCGCCTTACTTTTATTCTTAGCATTTAGGATATAGTGGTTGTTTTGTGAACGTTTTGTCAAGTAAATAATTTTTTTTAACCGTTTAGTATACAGTTGATAGTTCATTTTATGTTTAATGTTTCGAGTGTATCTATAAAGCCATAGCATCTCCCTTTTTTTCTTACAACACAATTTTATTCCTCGTGAAATCCATTGAGGTTTCGTGTGAGAATGTATTTTGACTTTTTTATTGGGAAAGCATAAATCATATAGTAGTTTAAAGATATCATAAAACATATTGAACATACTATTGGGATCTTTAGTAGAGTAAACATCACTGAAACGTATACTATTTAAATGATCTCTAAATTTAATCATATTGTGTTTTGATAAATCATGAGTTAATTTATACCAAAATTTATGACTATATGTTCTTTTTACCGGGCATTTCAGTAGTTGTGCAGTGTGATCAGACAAAGCGTATTCTATAACACTAGCCTTGCTTCCCTGAATATTATGAAATATATTATCTATGCACTTGCCACTACAGAGACGAGTAGGCTCATTAATTCCAGTTATTAGATTAAAACTTGCAAGCAGATTATTGAGTTGTTTTGTATAAATTGTATTTTCAAGAATGTCAATGTTAAAGTCACCACAAATTATAATATTTTTAGTCATCTTATAACAGAATTGAAACAGTATGTCGTGAAGACTTTCATAGAATAAATTAAAATGATGTTTAGTATTTACTGGTACTCTATAAAAGCATATTATTGTTAAATTATGATCTATGAGCTCGATACCGCAGCATTCAATTACGTTGGATATACTAAAACATGTTATTGATTCCAATAACTTATATCGAGATTGTTTTCTAATAAGAATACATGTACCGCCATGTCTAACTTCCCTTGTGTAACAAGCTGCCAGTTTGAAGTTTGGTATATTTAATAAATGCAGATCCTCATTCACCATATTGTGTTCAGTAATACAAATAATGTCCACGGATTTACCACTGTCAAATGATTCGTCAAGTACTATTGTTAGTAAGTCAGATTTATTAATTAGTCCGTTAATATTTTGATGTAGTATGTTAATATAGTTAGCTACGAAAAAAATTGTCAGTTTTTAAGTCAATCTTGTTTTCAACTATGTTGTCCATTAATTTTAGTGATGGCTCAGTTTGTGTGGATGCAGTTACGAACTTTATGTGACGTTGTCTATTGATAAAATTATTGTAATTTGTTCTGTAGCCAATGTGTAAAATATCCCTCAGCAAATATCGTGACACTATTAGTGAGAACTGCTTACGGTTTGGTATGTATCTACTGAAGTCCATGTTTAAAAAAGTTGCATTATAATGTTTACTACATAATAATTTAAATTCATAATTTAACTTAGTTTCATTCAAATGCTTATTAAATGGGACTTCACAAAGAATAACATTTGGTTTCGTAAACTTATTCAACCATATAGTCATGCTAGAAATAATGCTAAATGGATTATCGTCATTCATGCCTCCCATGATGATAACAAAATCATCGTCATTTAAGTTTCTAATATCACTTGCATATGATTTCAAAATCTCAGATAGCTTAGCTCCAGGTTTGCAGAAGCAATGTACATCAAATTGTGATCCAACGAGTGTTTGTAATGTTTGCCTAATTTTTCTGCCCATTTGATCAGCCAAAATAATAATTTTCTTTTTCCCGGCAGTAGGCATCTTTTTATTATAATTTACTATTTCTAATTCATTTTCTTGTGTTTCATTAATCATTTCTATTTCTTCATTTAGTTCTGGTTCTGGCTCTGACTGTTTAAAACTCAGTTCTTTGAGGTTTGTTTCATGAATATTATAGTCGACTGTATTAATACTTTTACGCTCTTTTTTGCTAGGTTTTTGTTTAGGAGCTAACTTACAGATGCGAGTAAGTTTATCGATTTTTTGTTCATACTCAGTGATTCTTTTATGTAGCGAACCATTTTCTAATAGCAAATCATTGTACATTTTATTTGTCGTTTCCAGTTTATCCATCAAATTGTCCAATTTCATTTTCATTTCTTTTATATTATCAGAATCAGCTCTTGATAAGTCAGGACAGCTTCTATTCAGGGTTGTTTTTTGTAGTAGAGAGAATCCTTCGTCAACTTCAGGAATTTCATCATCAGTGTCCGAATTCAAAGATGCAAAAGAGTTTTCTGTAGGCACGTTAACTACATAGTTGTTATGCTCAGCAATATTCCCTGCAGAGGGCGTGGATTCCGATGAATAAAACACGTTAGGTGACGACCGGGGCGTACTTTGATTTATGGGTGTTATGATTTGTTTCTGATTAACGTTAATTTTAGTGGCGACCTTTATTTTTTCCACTATATTTTCAATTTTTGCTACGCAAACGTGACATTTCCAAGATTTCATTAATACCTGCTTCCTTATTGGCGTCATCAAACGAAACCTTTTTTCTGATATGTCTCTAGTACAATTAACATCAAATACTTTGTCACATTGGATGCATTTTAAAAATTCTCTTGTGGTAATAGTTTGTTTGCATGCAGTACACTTCAATTTTTGCTTACAAATTGCCATTGCCATTTTCTCAAAAAAATTAACCTCAATGAAGTGATTAAAATATAAATTAATTAGTCAAGTAAGTTAAAATAAATTATATTTCCCTGGTAATTATACAGGTATCGCCCTCTAGTAGCGTGTCGTAGTAAATGTTAAAGCGTTGATCTATGATCTTCTTCAGGGTGACGTTGTTATACAAGTCCTCACTAGATGGCGTGCACGGATAACTAAAAAGCCGCAAAGACAGAGTAAATAATGAATGACTACTCAGGGTCCAAAGGTCAATTTATCAATGATCTAACGAAATATTCGTTACGGATATCGAATTTAAAATTAAACACTGAAGTCACTGCAGTTATAGTACGAGAGTTAAACAATTCATCCGTAAGCTACTCTGAATTCGGTTCAACTAGAGTTTATGCATTTATTATAAGATTAATGACCAAAATCGTCGTAGAAATGAATGTAGTGTAACTTTTTGTATATCTATACTAATTGTTCTCAAAGCACTTCACAAACACTTACACTGAATATTTGCATATAAATGATTAATTTGTATATATTTTTATGATAAATTACACAATTTACTTAATTTAAATAAAATAAATTTCACGGATCGATGTTTTGCCTAGTCGCGCCCTCTGGCGTTGTGTATTTATTGTATTGTGTATGTATTGTATTTTTAAATAATTTAGTACAGTGTATTATTGATCTCATAATACGAGAAATCCGTAGTAGTTCATGTGAATAAAATTACTAGTTTGGAGCGTTCGTTCAGTGTCCTAGCAAGGACAAGACGAACTAACTAACTAAGGAACTAGATGAACTAAACGAACTAGAAGACCGACATAGTTCAGTTGACCGATTGAACTAACTAGACCGATCAGGCACAAGTCTAACATACGAGGCACCTCTACGGTTCTTCCTCATAGCACAATGTATACTGTTATGAACATGTGGCGTACCTGCTCCACTAGTAACCTCATAAATACTTAAGTAGAAGCTAATCTTATAACTAATAAGTTTATATTTATATTGCATTTATATATAACGTTGATATTGTTTACATTATTTCTTATACATTAACTATTATTAGGTAACTATTGTATTAACGTAATTTTCAAACTAAAATAAGTTACTAAGTAAAACATAATCATGTCAACTTACATAAACTGTAATATCGTAACGCGGTCGTGAGTAAAAATCGTAACGACTAAATGTATCGCGGGCCGCTATGAACACGGCAACGTACACGCATTGACGCGAGCCGCGACGATGGTGAGCGTCTGCACCTACCTTCACTAGGACTCCTAGGACAGCGTATATCACTCCCTAGTCTAGGAGTGATATACGGAGTCATCCTGATAGGCTTTTGTCGATTGCCTTGCGAATTATTTATATTTTGCGTATTTCTGTCGCTGTGCTATTTTCCTAACTTCTTCGCCTTCATCTTCTACTTCTTTGTGTGTGTAATCTATCATCTATATTGCAAAGTCAAAGTCAAAGATTATTTATTCCATAGGTAAAACAAATTTACACTTGAAAACGTCACATTTAAGCTACTGCTCGTTCACTGCGCTGACCTCCCTGAGAAGAACGAGCAAGAAACTCTAGGGATTGCTCTTTACAAATAAACTTAAATGCTATGGAATAAATACACTTTGAATCAAATTTGTACGGATTCTGGAGCCATGTAGTCTTTCCATACATCTTTATCTAACACGTAGTCTTCAATTTTGTAATATGATTTTTCGATCAAAATATTTTTAACGTAGTTTTTAAACTTAGGAAATGATAAACTTAATATATGCTCCGGAATCTTATTGTAAAAACGTATAAAGTTCCCCATAAAAGAGTTGTTTACTTTGGTTAAACGAAATCGTGGTACCATGAGTTTGGACTTAGCTCTAAGGTTAATATTATGAATATCTTCTTTCTTGCTTTCTTTCTTGCTGTGAACTATTTCTGTTGTGTGCTTGTAAAAGAGAAATAATATCGCAGTGAGTGGAACTGTATCCTGTTTTCTTGGTGCTATTTCACCTTTTACCTACCTTGGGACCATAAGACGACCACAAACATTTTCATCATGTTTGTGGTCGTCTTATGGTCCCAAGGTAGGTAGCTTATATGTATATCTATAAATTATCTATAAGTATTCTATAAGTATCTTTTGTGATCCCTCAATATCTACATTGAGAATATTTTGAACCAGGTACTTAAGTAGTCTACATCCAATAACCTATAAAGTGGCGACAAAGACGGTAACGAACACGGAAAGCGGATCAAACTTTGAGTTTGGTTTCTTTATATAAAAAGATTCTAATTTATTTATTAGTTGGTATAGCGTCTGCCACGGTATGCTAAAAGACGTCGGTTCGAATCCGGCGGGATCGAAGGAATTTTTTCTGAGTGTTCGTATTTGTATTAATAATTATAACAAACTAGTGGAGTAACTTCACATAAAAATAATTGAATATCAATTCAATAATCTCAGTGCAGAGTACTAAAAAAAACGACCTCAAAAGTACGTGGAATTACGTCTATTTGCTAAGTTTTATTGAAATATCCCCTAGTACGCCACTATACAGGACTTGACACTGGAGATAATAAAAATCGGTTCTCACTACTCAAAGTATATCGAGAGAAAAACGCCTTGAATTGGAGAAATAGCAAAATCAATCATTAAAGTAATTGCTCCTAAATTAAAGTTAGGCGCTATTTATAAAAAAGCCACCCTTCGAGGTGGATGATTTTCTTCAAAATGAAATGGAACCACTATGCAAGTACCTCCTTTCCAACAAAAAAGAATCATGAAAATCGGTTCACAAATACCGGAGTTATCGCGTAACATACATACAAAAAAGAAAAAAGAACATACAGTCGAATTGAGGACCTCCTCCTTTTTGAAGTCGGTTAATAAAAATTTAAAAAGATTATAATTCTTATCAAATTGATTTAATTAAACTTATTAAACCCTTTCTATCCCCAAAATATCGACAATATTAAAGCCTACTAGAGTGTCCATCAATAAATGATATTATCAAAATAAATATACAGAATATTAAATTATCTATTCTCATCGAACCTTAAACTACTCGGCACAAGTCCTAACAATAAGGTGTATAATTTACATAAATGGCCTGCCCCAGAGGATATAGGCCTGAAGGCGCTCAACCCAATTTCGAAGAATTACATAATGTGTTAAAAGCTGTCACTAGAACGGAAGGTACTGTATCAACCTTTAAGGTGAGGTTTTTGAACTGCAGGATTACAACTCACAAAATTACGCTCGTCTGGCCTCACACTAATACCTCTTTATATGAAGTATAAGAAGTTAGTTTTTTCCTTGTTGTTGTTATTCAATATTGATCACGAGATAAAATTATTGTCTGAACTTTGACAAATAATAATATGCGTGTCAATAAAACGACATTGTGTGTTACAAATTAATTTATAAATTAATGCTTCCTAATATGGGTAGATGGCGCTAATCCTAAACAATTTAAAAGAATAGCCAGCAGTATCCCTAAAAATGCATTCAACAAGCGCCATCTAGTTGATTTGTTTGTTATCACTAGAAATTATGTAACCGAGTACGTCTACCTCGGACAAACAGTCCAATTAGGCAAGGCCAACTTCGAGAAAGAGGTCAATCGTCGAATCCGACTCGGTTGGGCAGCTTTCGGGAAGCTCCGGGACGTCTTCTCGTCCGCAATACCGCAGTCCTTGACGACAAAAGTCTTCGAGCAGTGCGTGTTGCCAGGGATGACCTACGGCTCTGGTGGTTTGGAGCGAGCAATGCTCGACATTTCTCTTCGTGATCGAATCAGAAATGAGGAGATCCGTAGAAGAACGAAAGTCACCGACATAGCTCGAAGGATTAGCAAGTTGAAGTGGCAGTGGGCAGGGCACATAGCTCGTAGAACTGTTTGAACTTGTTGAACGACCGTTGGAGCAGAAAAGTTCTTGAATGGAGACCAGGAACCGGAAGGCGCTCAGTGGGACGGTCCCCTACTGCGGCGACGGGTAACCGTTGGATACACGTCGCGTCTGATCGGCTGGTCTGGAAATCTTTGAGGGAGGCCCATGTTCCGCAGTGGACGTCTTCCGGCTGATATGACGACTAGAAATTAGAGTAGCTTTAAAAATTACTTACAAAAATAGCAATTTGGCACTCGTCGCGCAATCTGGTGTATTCGTAGGCACTAAATACTTGACTACGCTGTCTTGTGCCGCGATTAACAGTCCTCAAGACAAGACATATGTTTGCGTGTCGCCTAAGCGATGTCCGTAGAGGAGACCCGTGCCCAGCGCTGGGACGTGTAAAGGGTCGGCAATGATGACGATGTTCTCCCACTGCACCATTTTCATTTACGGACATGTTTGTCTGCCCTATAGATATAGGAGTCTGCCCCGGTTGCATGTGGCCGGGGCGTCTGTCTCGTGAGCAGCTAGCGTGTCTTAGTAGCGGTCTAATTGAGGACCTGAAGTGCCGCGGGGCACATAACAATTGCAGTGTCCTCAGAGCTTTAAATCGCAAAGATCTGAGGGGCACTACCACTGCGCCCGTCACCCTGAGACATAAGTTAACATGTCCCATGTGGCTGTAACATCACTCTTACCCTTCAAAACCGGAACACAGTAATGCTGACATTACTGCTTGGCGGCAGAAATAGGTAAGGTGGCAGTAATTCCCTGGACGAACTCTTTCACAAGGTGCTCTACTGCTACCAAAGTAAACTAAGCTATGTTGGCATCTCCGGCACTAACCCGGAGAGCTAGTTAGTAAGCTAGAGGATAAGCTAGATATCCTCCGGTCCCTCCAGCTGTTTAGGTTATTGGGAACTGAGAGACGTTGTTCTTTGGCGTCGGGAAGTGAGCTTGGCAGAGGAGATTTGGTAGTTGACTCAGAGTCGAAGGCTTAGCGGTGTGCAATGCGCAACGGGAAGTGAGCGTGCCTACAGCTCCGGTACCCATCTGGAAAATAGGGAGGGTACTGTACGTGTATCCTGGGCGGCTTACCCGAGGCACTAGCCTCTCGTAAACCGGATGAAGTCAAATGACGGAGGTCTGTGACAACCCTATTCACTGGCTGATCTGGGATCAGATCCTGAACTTATGAGGTTCCTTTGCGCGCACAGGTCAATATAGCCCTTCTCGTACACACTAAGGGTCGGTAGTGAGGGTCACTACAATCAAAACGAATGTAGACGATATGGGGCTCTACCGTTCTCATTTTTCGAATTTACAGGGGCAAAATACGAGGTAGTAAAAGAATGGTTTTTGGCATGCAAGATAATCGACTGTAGAAGAGTAAGCCCAGAATATTTCGACAAGTGTTACGAGAGAGTTGCTTGGGGCAAAGGAGATCTTAGTTTGGCTAGGTTAGGCCAATTGTTAGGTACGTACAATCATAATAAACTAAGAATTAAATACGCAAAATATGCCAGACCTATTGTAGACCTCAAAAGTTTGTCGAATTACATCTATTTGCCAAGTTCCATTGAAAAGTTTCATTGAAGTCGATTAACGGAAAGTGTTGACGGAGAGAGCTGCTCGTGTCGTATTCATATTGGGATATGAACATCGACATCGAGTATCTAACCAGAAATAGAGACGAAATGTCATTTAATTTGTTTGAAAACTATTCTGAGACATGATTACGCTGACAACAGTGCTCCGATTGGCCAGCCCGAATTCGAAATAATTGACGGCTGTCGTCAATTGTTTCACTTCAAATCGACCAGTTGAAAAATTACATATTTAATATTTACCGATGAAATGTGATTCCGTTCGTTTTATAATTAGATGTTTTGCTGTTTTTCCCACACCACCGAATGGAACAACCCCCTATAGTTAGAGATATTATCTTTATTACAATAAATACAGAATATTTTTGGGAATATACGGAGACGTACACACAGGTCAGTTGTTGGCGCTGTACTATTTCAGCTTTCTAATTTGTGATTTCAGTGAAAACGAGACTTGATTTAAAAACAATATAAGGCCCATTTGCCTGATGAATTGTCAGGTATGGATGGCCTTTATTTCGCCTCTATTTCTGGTTATATACTTGATGTCATATCCATAGGTCGCTGGTTCAGAAGCTGGCTCGAAGGATCAACACGTACAAGCTGCTTGTCTCGTACAGTAATATGTCAGGTACCAGCGAGATGATCCAGGGAGATGGTCAAAGATGCTGTAGAAATCATACTCGACCACGGGTTACTTTCATCGTCTTATTTATGAGTCAGACTCTTGTCGGTGTAGCCTCCTCCACTCCTCACGGTTCATAGCCAGTTCCTAGACGTTTTATCTTTTATTTGTTCATTATAGGTATGCCATTCTTGGTCTTCCTCTCTTTCTTTTTCCTTCTATCGTCCCCTCAATGATCATACTCTCGAATTCGTCATTACGCAACAAATGTCCAAACATTTTCCCTCTTCTCCTCTCTATTGCATTCAAAAGACTTTTCTCCTCCCAAACCCTTTCCAAAACTTCCTCATTTGATTTTTGTCAATCCATTTTAATCCACTTCAAAAAAGAAGGACGTTATACGTTCGGCTGTATGTATGTTTTCAGATATCTTCGTCAACTGTAGATCGATTTTGAAAATTTCTGTTTTGTTTGAAATCGAAGGAATTCCTCAAATTTTATAGGCATGTCCGTGTAGTCACCAATTTCTCCATTAATTGTGCACTGACTTTGATGCTGTTTCGGGTTCGATAGCAGACTATCACAAATTACTAATTATTTTCCGCAAATAAAGGTTTACTTCACTTGACACAAAACATCTAATCAACAAATCACTCTCACCATGACAACTAGAAAAGAAAATATAAAATGTACAAAGGAGTCCGTAACAGTCCCGTTGTCACCAAGAAGTTAGAACCTGATGAGGGGATCTCAAGGAAATCGAAAAAAGCTGATAAGCAAACTTTTGAGGTCTCTTTTTTTTTCAATGAAAAAGTTATATTCATTGACTTACAATTATATGGACGTCGGGTCCGCGCTAAGAAGTGTCCGAACTTATAGGGCGTTAAAATCGTATACAGAGCGTCATTCACGCTTTAGTCTTCGTTTGTTCGACTGACAGCGAAGCAAGCAAAATTAGACAGTACTGCGATGACATAATAATTTAAATTCAACGTTTTAACTTTTTCATATTCCTTTACTTGTCACTACGTTTAAATAGGTTGACTTGGGACATTTTTTTTGTGGTTTTTGTATTAGACCCGTTATCCATTTATTTGTAAGTCAATGGTTATGTTATATTTTTTCCATTCGCCTCCTACACAACATTTCCAATGACTCCAATCGGCACTCCAGACATAGGTTTTGATGATTGCTTTTTTTTTCAATTGTAAACGTATTTAAGATGTAAAAATGTGTTTTATACTATGGAAAGCCTGTTTTGCTGTTGCGATACTAGTCTTTATGTCAGTGGTACATTTGGAGACTTCTGCGATATGTGATAACACTACCAAGATGTTTGAAATGCGGCACATGCTTTACTGGAATGTTATTTATTTTGACGGGTATAATTTTTTACGAGTCACAAGTCCCACGTGCCTGTAATTTCACCAGCACCCTAACCCTTCAAGACCGGAACACAGTAATGCTAACATTATTGCTTGGCGGCCGAACTAGGTAATTACCTGGACGAACTCTTCACAAGGAGCTCTACTAGGTAGAATTTTATATCCAAATTTGGATAAGATCACTACAGAGGTACTGCTGTTCCGACAAAAAGAATCATAGCAATCGGTTCACCTTTGAAATAATAAGTAAAGTAAGAATACAGTCGAATTCAGAACCTGTTTTTTGAAGTCGATTAAAAACGCCCTAAAAATGATTTTTCGGAAGGGTGACACTAAAGGTATGACATTCTAAACTTCACAGCTATGATATCAAGAGACACTCATCAGAACCTTCAAGAGCTCTGCGATAGATTCGATAGTGTCAAACCAATCATCATCGCCAATATTCAAGAGGGCCTTCGGAGGGACGGAATCAAATATATCTCACAATAAACTGCTTATACGAAATACGAGTGAGACGGTGATATGCGTTTGTCATTCGCTCGTTGTTCCAAAATAAAGTTTCAAGCCACGAGACGCAAAACAACTTTACAACTTTTCACGTCACTATAGCGATAAAAATAGTAGATGAATAAAAAATTGTTGTACAATTTTTTTTAATTTATTTAGGCAGATGTTAAATGACAACTTTTCTGAAGAGACTGAAAGATTCTACGAACAAAATTAGTCTATAACTTCTTGTATACTTAAATAGTAAAGTTATAAAATTTCACATAATTTGTTTTATGAAATTTTATGTAGATCGAACACCGTTGATCCGGTCGGATTCGAACCGACGTCTTCTAGCATACCGTACAAGATGCTATACCAACTAAACCACGGAACGAACCAGCGGACCTCACGAATTTTTCTATGGGCTTGTGCCGTATTAGGTTTTTCAACTACTTTTTTAGCCGTAGCGCCATCTATCAGAAATCTATTATATTTCGTCATCCAGTTAGATACCTTTACTGCCACCAGTCCCGGCTAGAGATGTCGCTATTCATTGTATTTAAATTTTATTGAATTGATATTCAATTATTTTATGTGAAATTACTCCACTAGTTTGTTGTAATTATGAATACAAATATCGAACACGAAATTTATTTTCTGAGTGTTCGATCTTTGCATTAATAATAAGTATAACAAACTAGAGGACTAATTTCACATAGAAATAATTGAATATCCACATCAATAACAATTTAAACCTTTTTATAATTGTTTAAGCTATGCACAACTAAACTTAAAAAACAACTACTTTCATATTCATCAGTAATATTATTCATTGCAAAATGGTCATAAGAATTTTAAGTACAATTGGGAAAATTGTTCGTAGGAACAACCAGTCCCTCGGGGGAGGAACTTATAGCCCCAAATTAAGTTTTTATATGAAGACTGACGTACTGGCAAAGTAATAGAATCAGTAAAAAAAACACTCAAACATTAAGATTCCTTACTAATGTCACTACAATTTAGAAAAGTTACGTATGAATTGGTCCATAATAAACATTCCTGCTAAGCCTTGGTTTTCCAAAATGAAATTTGGAAAGTTGACCACAAGTGTACTGATTCGCATGAGTCTGGGGCATGTGCATTCTCCGGCCCACTTAGCTAAGTTTAAAATTATAGACAGTGACCTTTGCGAGTGTGGAGAGATGGGCGATATAATAAGTCATATTGTACTCAACTGTCCTTTATACGATCATTCCTTTTTGTTCCATGTCCTCATCTCCATTGGATTCCCTCTTCCTACTACTGTAAAGCTTATTTTGTCATCTAATAGTCGAAGTAACTATAAATGTTTCGCTTCGTTTAAAACTTTCAATTGTTTCAAATTACAAACATATAGCCATATGTATATCACGTTTGTCATATGTCACTTGATATATGACGAACCTATAAAAAATAATAACCATACTGTGGTTAGAATAGTGTACATAATATAACACTTTATGTCTATATAAATAAACTGGTCGGGTGTCCCGATTTGTGTCAATTTATGAAACAAACATTTCTAAGTTGTATCTTGTCTGGGTGTTCTGGGCATTGCCCTCAGAATTATCGTTGTTCTGGTATTCATAGTAACAGGAAATACCCTAAGTCGAGACCGGAAATTTGGTGTCATGGCTTCCAAGAAACAGGGATCTAACAGAGAGACGGTCGAGATGCTACAACGCTATTATAAGTATCTCATTTCCACTACATCGGGAAGTAGTAATTTAATCCTAGAATAGTTTCTAGTATTTACGCTTTTTATTTTACCTCACATGCATATTTTAAAAAAAGTTGGTCAAAAATGTTTTCCATCTTAGGTAGATAAAATATATGCGGTAGGGGAGAGAGGGGTTGAACGTTCCGATTTACAAATAAGTTGAAGTTTCAATTGAAAATGAAGCATTTGATTTTCAACGAATGTTTATCGCTTTTTGTAATAGTATAGTCACTTCTACTAATATGTCAATAGTTTTTTTCATAGAGACAAATTTTTGACAAATTTCGGAGCGGAACATTCAGCCCCGCTTTGGGGCGCATTGTTCCGCTTTTGAGGCAAATTGTTCCGCCTAAATTATCACAGGATAACAAGGATTTTCTTAAATAAAACCACCGTTTTTATAATTGTGTGTATGTAATGTTTATATTATGCATAACTTAAAAAAACAACTACATTCTTATTCATCAGTAATATTTTTCATAGCTCATTTCTTCATCTGAATCACAGTTGAGACATACATAAGTAACTTTGTCATCTTGTCTAAATATTTGTAGTTTCGCATCCTTAAAACAAAGTAAGAATTTTAAGTATGATTGCAGGTTAATTGGCGAAGTTGTTCCTAGGAACAACCAGCCCCTTGAGGGAGGAACTTATAGCCCCAAATTACGTTTTTATACGAAGACTGACACACCGGCAAAGTAATAGAATCAATGAAAAAAATATTCAAACAAAAAGATTCCTATATAGATTTTAAAAAGATTCCTTACTAATGTCACTACAATTTGGAAAAGTTGCGTATGAATCGGCCCATAATAAACAAAGACAGACCAAAAAAATTACACAAGAAAAAATGTACTTACGTGACGTTTTGACATCTCCACGCACATAGCCACACTTCCGTTGTCTCTGGAGGAACTGAAATGGCTGCCGGCAATGCGCATCACTTGACGCTTAACGACGTGTTTCACATGTATTACTATATATTTTTCTTGCAAAGTTATTGCTGTGAGAACAACTTACCCCTAAAAATTATTGAAAAAAAAATTGCGTTTGTGGTTATGCATTGTTAACAAAATAGATACAACAAACATTCGTTCTGTTTCATTATATTATCTTCTTGTAGAAAAGGTATTGTATGCAGTCACTGCATAATTAGGTCTTAAAATCTCGTAGCCACGAGGCGCTCGGCTTTAAAACCCTCCTTAAGCAACGATAGCATAAAGCGCCCAGTTATACGCAGCGACCGCCCAGTTACCACGCCTTCATGTACATCAATGGGCAATCTGTATTCTATTTACTAGTAGAATACAACCGCGCGGCCGCCTCGTAGACTAAATTCAAGCCAGCCTCGCACGCGCGCCCGAGACGCTCATTTATTCATTCATTTCTCGGCAACGCGCGATGAAATTCGTTTCGAATAAATGCGCGCTTATGGTTACTACACTTGAATATTAAATAATACTTCATGATAACATTCTAAATATTTCAATAATAAAAATGACGACAACGACATCATCATCGACAGGCCTTTGCCATTGTTAACATGAGCGCTATTCTCGAGCCAACTCTCGCCGACCAAACGAGGACGCCACATGTGCCGATACACATCGCTTTTATTGTCTATTTTGCCATATCTGTATTTTATCAAGAAAGCTTACGTTTGAAAAAAAATAAAACATATTATGTAGTAACTTGAAAATTACCCACCTGTCAAGTAAAGATAAAAAATCTATATCGAGATAATGTAATAAAAAGTAAATGTAAATATAAAGAAGCCCGTGGGCATAATTTAGGACATTACTGCCGACTTTGCCTGCGTGTCATGGCTCGAGCAATGTTATTATGTGAATAGTTATTTAAGAGGGAGCATGCCAAAAAAGTTTTGACGTTGACTCCGCCCAAATTTGTGAAACAAATATATGCCTGAAGTTCGCGTGACATGCGACAGGAGATGTTGAATTTTGCGCATTAAAAGTACCAAATTCGTTTCAGCGGAATAACCCTAAAACTAAAGGGATTAAAAAAATCCATAGTGACAGTTGTCGATCATGCATAAATATAATTAATTATCTAATTTTTGTCCTAATAACCTGTAGCATTTCGAGGATGAATCGAAAAAATGTGAAAATTAGAGGTCATTTCGTGATTTTTATCTATCGAGGAAACTTTATTGTTTAATTTTTCTGATTAATGTCTATGCTTGAATATATCGTGTAGTTACAGTTACTCATACAATATTTTATTTTTGACTTTAAAGTGGATATACCCCTCTAAAATCAAATCGAAGATTAGGAATTTTTCCTCTGCTCCCTCTTAATATTCGAGTATTGCATCGTGAAATATTATTTAATAATTACACGATAATACACTTGAATATTTAAATAATAGAAATTGCCACTGCATTAGGTAGTGAACACTAGACCGAGAATGACCGATTTAGGAATCAAAAAACAATTGAAGTCATTCATTTTTCAAATTACACTTTCTGGTATATCTGGCCAGTGACCCATATGAAGATGGTTATCACATCGAGTATTTTACCAGAAATGGAGACGAAATAAGGGCCATCCATCCCTGGCAACCCATCAAGCAAATGGTCCATATATCACTTTTAAATATCAACTCTCGTTTGCGCTGAAATCACAAATTAGAAAGCTGAAATAGTACAGCGTCAACAATTGACCTGAGTGTGCGTCTCCGTATATTCCAAAAATGTTCTGTATTTATTGTAATAAAAGTATAATATCTCTAACTATGTAGGGGGGTTGTTCAATTCGGTGATGTGGGAAAAACATCTAATTACAAAACAAACGTAAAAATATTAAATTTTCTAATTATCATCCATTATAGCAAAGCTCAAGTTAAACTGGTCGATTTAAAGTGAAATAATTGACGACACCCGTCAATTATTTCGAATTCGGGCTGGCCAATCGGAGCGCAGTTGTCACCGTAATGATTTGGCAGAGTAGTTCTCAAACAAATTACATGACATTTCGTCTCTATTTCTAGTTATATACTCGATGCCAGTGACTCATATGATGATAGTTATCACAATGTAACCTTCTGGGGTTCCACTGGGTGTATTACAATTAAAATTGTATTTTACTCTGGTCTGTACTTTTTGTGTGTGTTTACTATGATACAGACTACCATAAAATAGCAGTTACAGCTGTGTATTCTAAGTTCTAGGTAGCCGAGTTAAAAACTAATTTGAAATGCTTTATTTTATTGTTGATCTGTATCTTTGAATGCATTCCACGACCCAGTAATTTTGATTTGTATTCTTTCTTGAAGGTTGTTTTCATCTATGCAAAATAAAAAAATATTTTTATTATTTTTCCGATGGTGAAAATATGGAGAACACGTTTTTGGCCGCTTCAACAACTTTTGTTTTTTGTTCATTCACCGTTTCGTTCAGAGTTGATGTCCCGGCGTGTAAGAAGTTTGCTGCAATTTGAAATAAACTTTATTATATGTAAACTAAATAAATAATAAATATATAACGCACACTCTTAGCCTCGCACTAGGGAAACTCTCCTGAAACATAGACAACCACAAATTTATTAATAACTGCCTCGGTGGCCGAACGGTTTGCATGCCGGACTGCCACGCAGAGGTCCCAGGTTCGATTCCCGGGCCGGGAGAAATATTTGTATGACCTACATTTATTTCTCTCGTGAGTTTGGGTGTAATTTGTGGTTGTCTATGTGTGTGTCCATGGCACCCGCGACACAGGGTTTCCCTAGTGCGGGGCTATGTTGAGTGTGTGTGTTATTATTATTATTATTAATTACACTCAAACTTTAATAGCAGTAGAGCTCTGTGTGAAAGAGTTCGTCCAGAGAAGTACTGCCACCTCACCTATTTCTGCCGCCAAGTAGTAAGTGAAATTACAGGCACATATCGTTGCCTTACTTTCTTAAGCTTGTATCTTAAAGAACAACGTCAGGGAAGTGAAAAACATGAATTGCATATACAAATGTTGCAGGCTACTATCACATTACAGTCCCTTCATATTTACACACTGGCTCTTACATACTCTTAAAGTCCGAAATGACGTTTTCCAGAAATAAGTTTACTCGAATTTTCATAACCTCGAAAGTAATTTTGAGACGAAAATGTTTTTTCTTTTAAACCTAACTTAACTCCTAACCGAACCTAATCGTGTCTTTACGATAAACATCCAACATATCCTGAAAGAACAACGGTTTCGTTATAATTCGGTTTTCGGTGTACTAAAAATTCGAACAATCGTTATTTCGGAAAAAAAATCGAGTTTGTGATAGGTTACCGTCTCAGGGTAACAGGTGCAGTGGCAGTGCCCTTCAGATATTCGTGATTTAAAGCTCTCAGTAGCACTGGAACTGTTATGGACAGGCGTATAGCTTACCAGGCGCAGCGTCCCGTCACTTGATATTATGAAAAAATATGTAGGCCTCTGGGTGGCAAGAAAAGTACAGCATGGTAACCGTTCGGCCACGGAGGCAGTTACTTTAAAAACATGATGTATTATCGTTACTAATATATCGATCGAAACAAAGAGAAAAAGGGACTCGAACCCGTCTATATGCCAAACTAGGACCACCGCTCTTTGAACTGAGTTACTACAAATCTTTTCTATTGAGTTTATTTCGACTTTTACCAATGTAAGCGACAATGGAGATCTAAAAAGTTTTTCTTTCAGTCGGTACCTTACCAGCTACCGAGAGCTAGGGGTGGATTCATTATGATCAAACCATTTCTTACATTCCAATTATCGAGTATATAACCAGAAGTAGAGACGAAAAGTCATTTAATTTGTTTGAAAACTAATCTGCCATATCATTACTGTGACAACTGCGCTCCGATTGGCGAGCCCGTGTTCGAAACAATTGACGGGTGTCGTCAACTGTTTCACTTGAAATCGACCAGTTAACTTGAGCTTTGCTAAAATGGACGGAAATTGCAAAATTACATATTTAATATTTAATTACCGATGAAATGTGATTCCGTTTGTTTTGTAATTAGATATTTTGCTGTTTTTCCACACCACCGAATAGAACAGCACGGCATTGTTAGAGATATTATCGTTATTACAATAAATACAGAATATTTTTTGGAATATACGGAGACGTACACACAGCTCAGTAGTTGGCCTGTCTATATTTCAGTGCAAACGGGAGTTGATATTTATAAGAGATGTATCGCTAATGTATTACCAGGAATATATGGCCCATGTTTCGCCTCTATTTCTGGTTATATACTCAATGGTTCCAATGCTGTGTCTGGCTGCGCTGAGTGTGTAATGAAAGATATAACAACAAATAATCTATCTTCGCTTGGTATAGCAACAAAAGGCATAATTTCAATGTGTTTAAATAAACCTTCAATATAACAAACATTAACTATTACGATTCTGTAACACAATTAACTAATTAATTGAGTATTACCCGTATAATGTATTAAATAATATAACAGATTATTTCGTTTTATTATATTTGAATAAAAATGAAGAATGTTTAATTGAATATCAAAAAACAATTCATATCAACTCATGTCCATCAAAAATAATGTTTTTATACCACAAATAGGATTTCGCATCGAAATTTAGAATTGGCGCTTCGCCGGCCGCTGCCGCGACACGCTCTCTTCTCGCTCGGCTCTCGTACCGTTATGGTTGCAGTTTTTACCTATATTTTAACCTAACCTAACCTAAGCGAAGTATCAGTTCTACAAGATTATTTTTATGTGTTTTCGAGCCTAATACTTTCGATTCATTGCACCTAAAACACTGGAATTATATTTATAATACTTTATACTCAGTGAATATTATATCTTATGCCATCGGTATGTTAGATTGAAAGTTGTTATATCAATCGTCTATTATACCCAATGACCTTTATATCATACAATAATATGTCAAATGTCTGTATACCATAAATAAACTCAGTACGAGTACTAAACAAACCGACCTCAAAAGTTCGTGGAATTACATTTATTTGCCAAGTTTTATTGAAATCGGTTATCGGAAAGTGCGCAAAAACCCGGATTCATCCCCTAGTTCGCCACTATACGGGACTTGACACAGGAGATAATAAAAATCGGTTCTCACCGCTTAAAGTACATAATTATAATGAGAGAGAAAAACGCCTTGAATTGGAGAATAGCAAAATCAACTATTAAAATAATTGCTCCTTATAGCAAAATTTAGGCGCTATTTATAAAAATGAATCTTCATGCATGAACCCTTAAGAAAGTCACCCTTAGATGGGGATGACTTTCTTTAAAATTAAATGGGACCACTATGGATGTACCCTCTTTCAAACAAAAAAGAATCAACAAAATCGGTTAACAAATGGAGTTATCGCGTAACATACATACAAAAAAAAAGTAAAAAAAAACATACGTATGTTACTCCTCTTTTTTTCGAAGACGGTTAACTAATTATATCCGTTGAACGTTATGTTGACCAAAAATATGTCATTTATTATTATATCTTACGAACCGCACCCGGCTCTGATGCTGCTATTATTAGCTAGGGTCATGGGAATGTCACCCATATTTCTGTTTTTAGTTTTGTTTTAGTTTAAATTTATTAACTTACAAGTATCCGCTTTGAATTTGGCAACAGCGTCCTTGAACGACTCGGCTTCTTGTTCAACGGTTCCTTTCGCATCGTTGGCCGCTGTTGATACTGTTGTTATTAAATAATGTATATTATTGAGATTTTTTTGTAACATAACTCCACTAGTTTCTTATGACTAGTAATTTTGTATTATTTATATTTCGATCTTTGTGATCGAACACAGAGAAAAAGTCTCATCGGGTGGTACCAAGCCACTAGACCTGGATATAGCTGACGTCGAGAGGTAAGTTTAAAGAGATTAACATTCTTACACTAAAGTCACAGTACATTTATGTAAATGTTATTTATGTTAAGAAAAATATTATTTTTTTTATGAAAAATAGTGACAGACGATGGACAGACATAACATTAATACGAGGAATAAAAATAAACTAGCTGTTCTGACAGTCGTCTTCACTAAGTCTCAAATTCATTTAAGGGGAAATGTATACGCTTCTATAATAAGACTCCGATTGATATTCAAAAATTGCCATTTACGAGGTTTAAAATTTTATACTAAAGTTTATATATATTATACAACTCCTGCGTACTTGGATGACAAAAATCCGTGGTAGTGACCCGTTTATCTCTTTCAGGTATTTTCGATCTAAGATTTATATTAAATAATGTAATGATAAATGTATTCAAATGTATATTTTTACAAAGAGCAACCCCTAGAGTTTCTTGCTCATTCTTCTCAGGGGAATCTGCCTTACGAATGAGATTTATTGTAATAAAGATTATATATTATATATATTTCGCTTTGAGTTCGTCGTATGTATAGGTTACACGCGCAGCCTAGAAATATTGCAATAAGCGCAGTTACTGAACTGTAATTACATTTTATTTATAATTAAGTAGTCTTGTAACAGCTTTCTGATAATAAACACCCTCAAACATTCCTTTTAAAAATATATTTTCTGATATATCATAACTCGGGTCGAAGAAATTTTTGTTTGTGTTCTATCGTAAATAATTACGTATTCTAATCAGTTAAACTATACGTGCTCAATTACAGGATATCAGTGGGTTGTTGTACCTATATTTTTTATATTTATTTTACATTTTTATATTTATAAGGCGAGAGTATATATGTTGGTAAGGCCGACCAAGACGAATTTGACCATGAACAAATTGAGGACGTCCTAAAGAAAGGTCAGGTCAAGAGGTAGGGCAGTGTGGTTGACAATGAACCACCTAAATTTTCTAGAGCTGTAACTATGTATCTATGGACCTAAATTATACTTTTCGTTTATAATTATAGATAATTTTACTGGGTATGATAACGTAGTACTTCATTTTTGTCAAAATACAGTTAGTCCTTCTGAAAACATGTTTCTTCACACCTCATGGTACCCATTGAACCCGGGGACTGGTACACAAGGAACCAAAGGTGCCACAATGGATATGATGGTTACAAGAATCAGCAAAATGTTGTATTTTTATGAAAATTGTGAAATACAACGCGGTTTTTGCTTAAAAATGACTTAATTTTCACAAATTCGAAATTGAAGATTTGTAACGCAGTCGTGCACTTAGTTTGTGATTTTTTTTTTTAATTATCTAGCACTCAACATTTTGATGAATGAATGAATGAAATATTCTTTATTGCACATAAAATTACAAATACAATACAATACAATAGCTTAAGTATAATAGTAGTAGTAAGTCAATGTGCAACAGGCGGCCTTATTGCTATGTAGCAATTTCTTCCAGGCAACCTTAGGATAGACATTTCGGATATGCAAAAAGGGGTGCAAGAAAAGAATATCATCATAAGTACACTACATAATAAGTAATAATAAAAATATATACATCTCCGTAGATAGATATACATATACATACAAATAATAATAATATTATTAATACATACATAACAATACATACACAATAATTTTAAATGCTTATATACTTTTAAAGGAAAAAGAAAAATGATGTATAAATGTAGGAAATAAATGAAAGGATAGCAGAGGACAGACGAAATTTAGGAGTTGAGGAAGTGATCCTTGCCACGTTGTTTGAACGAATCGATTCAGGGAGAGAATTCCACAATCTGATAGCAGAAATGGTAAAAGAGTTGGAATAAAAGTTAGAGGTATGAGAGGGCAAGTTTAGTAAGAGAGTATCAGAGGAGGGAAGGGGACGACAGAGTGTAGAAGAGTGGAAAGTAAAGCGAATTTTAAGATAAGAAGGCGTAATTGGATAGAACAGAATTGAATAGAGAAGTGCAAGTATATGAAGATCTCTACGCCGATGAATGGGCAGAATTTTAAATTTAATTTAAGTTGTGTGCGAAATTGGGAAACATGGTCAAATTTACGTAGTCCGAAGATGAACCTAACATACATATTTTGGAGCCGTTCCAATTTATTGAGCAGAGTTACTGACAAATCTGGGTAGCAAACATATGCATAATCCAGTATCGGGTGGAGAATGCTCTGGGCCAGAGTAATTTTAGTTTTAGTCGGCAAAAACTTTTTAAGCCTTCTCAGAGAGAAATGCGCACCAAACACCTTCCTGCTAACCTCATCAACGTGCGGCTTCCAAGTCAGACATTTATCAAAAATTACCCCCAAATTCCTGACTGTATCCAAATAAGGAATACAGACACCATCGAAAACCACAGGGTGTAAGGAGTTTAGATTTAAACGAGAATTGGACCAAGTGCTACCTATAATAATCGATTGTGTTTTGGATGGGTTAACTTTAAGGCCAAAGGTCTGACTCCATTGACGGATAGATTCAAGGTCCACATTGGTAGTATTAATGGCACGTGGTAAATCTTGAATAGACGACTGGGTGTAAATCTGGAGGTCATCAGCATAAAGATGATAAGAAGAAGTGAGGGATTGTGTGATAGAGTTAATAAACAAAGAAAATAAGAGAGGAGAAAGGACGCCACCCTGCGGAACTCCAGCGGAAATATCGCACCACGTAGAGAAAGAATTCTCATTGCGTACACACTGCCGACGTCCACAGAGGTAGCTTCGAAACCAATCAATAACTGCTGGAGATATGTTAAGAGTACGCAATACCTCCAATTTCAAAGTCAATACCATTGAAGGCATTACTTAAGTCAAGGAGTGTTGATTTTGATGTTTAATTTATCACTAAGTGCCCAAAAGCTTGTTGCTTCTTTAACTACAATAATGAAAAATGCATTGATAGCAAACCTATCTATCTATGAATATCCAGC
The DNA here is from genome assembly GCF_003589595.1 of Hyposmocoma kahamanoa. NCBI lineage: Eukaryota > Metazoa > Arthropoda > Insecta > Lepidoptera > Cosmopterigidae > Hyposmocoma > Hyposmocoma kahamanoa. Next base: position 369,831 of record NW_020653614.1, on the reverse strand, counting down.
GACTGTACAAGTCACTCGCGTGTTTTTTTTTTAGTTATTTTTGAATGGCTAATAAATTTTGAATGGAAAATAATTTTCAAATGTCTTCAATTTCGTTTGTAAAAAAATAAATTCTGAAATAAAGCCGGTGTCCCAGTCTCTGGACCCAAGCAAAATGAACCGTATTAGTACGGGAAAAAAATTTAAATTCGAGATGAGATGGTTGACTCTTAAAGCATTTTCTTGTGAATACAAAACAAAAAAGATGGTCCTTTGTCCACCAGAGGAAATAGTACTTACCTGAGTCCAACAATTTCTTGGAATAATCATCAAATTTGGCTTTTTTGTCCTGAGCAAGTTTCTTAACTGCCGCATTGAATTTCTCGTACGTAACTTTACCCTCTCCGAGGAGTTCTTTGGCTTTTCGTTCCGTCTCCTCGTCTGTTATAATTGCCGCTGAAACAACTGTTTGGTTTATTTTTTATCACTATCAAAAATGTTGCACACCGTTAGGTGCCTGAACTAGACCAAGTTGCCAAGTTTAGTCATATAATGGTTTGTAGTTGAAAGTACTGACACCTTACCTATTTCTGCCGCCAATCCGTCATGTGAGCATTACTGCGTTCCGGTTATGAAGGGTAAGGGTGCTTGGGGGTGAAGTTACGTGCTCATGGAACTTGTCAACAAGTGTCAGAGTGACGGGCGCTGTGGCAGTGCCACTCAGTTCTTTGAAATTTAAAGCTCAGAGTGGCACTACAACTGTTATGGCCAGGCTTGTCGCTTACTCCACCAGGCCCAAGACTAGTTCGTCCCGACACTTGATGTCATAAAATTTCTTGCGCTCCTATTGCCGCTCTAACGGGTCATGGTCCATATAATAAAAACCTTTTCAATGTTAGTAACACAGGACAGCCCTCGCTACATGCATGCGTGCATGGCCGCGGAGTACAATGCTTCGGCGTGGCCAACTATAGGGCGAAGTAGACCATGGTGGATGCTGGGATTCTTGTCAAAAATTAATTTTAATTTGTAGCAGCCAGTGCTTTGGTAAAAAAAGTAGTCTGATTTCGTGTATTTTAGTGACATAGTGGTCACATCGGAAGAGATGTAGCTGCTGTAACTTGAACTCTTCCTTCCTGGCGTCAGCTGTCCTATGACGTGGGATTTTTCAACTTACAAAGTAGTTTTTTCTTTTTTGTAAGAAATTTCTATAAAAATATAATTTATAAAAAACTTATAAGTCAGTTTTTTCCACGTAATACTGATCATGAGGTAAACTTATTTTCTGAATGCATGTCAGTGTGTGTTACAAACTATAATTTGTAAATTAACGCATCCTAATGTCGGTAGATGACGTTAATCTTAAACAAAATAAAAAAAATGTCCGCGCTATCCATAAAAATCTTTGCAATAAGGGCCATCTAGTTGTTTTGTTTGTTATTAAAGAACAAAGACGATTAGCGCGGTTTGTTCCACCACTGCAAAATACTCCCTATACATGAAAAATTAAAATGTATGCTACCAGCCGTATGTACACTTTTTGATAAAAGTTTAGAATCTACCTACAGTGGTGAAACGAAGACGCGAAATGTCTATAATAATAAATTGTGGATACCGTCTTATCGAAATCTTTATGGTAAAAATAAATTAAAATATATACCTTATTTCTTAGAATAATAACGCATAGAAACCTAGTCCACACACGCTAAGTGAGGCAAGTTAGAGGCTTCCCAAAGGGCCTACACGAGCGGGTGGGCTGTCAGTGCTCAAGGTCAAATTGCACCGCGAACAGCTCCAGAATTTTAGCTAAAAATGACGAAATGTGCGGTAAATGAGTGTAAAAATATGTCAGACAAACATAAAATAGATATTAACATCACATTCCACAAGGAAGTAACGCGTTTCAACTTGTATTTTTATATAAATATTCACTAAAACCTAAAAATAATTTCGTTGCAACAAGACACGAAAATGTTGCAAAGTAACGGATTTCTTTCTCCCAATTTTGCTATTCAGTTTCGAAATAATTTATATTACGTAATTTTTTGAGAATAGGCAATATCGCGACGGCTGCAAATTTTTTTTTATTCTAATGTAAGTGTGCATTTGACCTCCATTTCTGCAAGTTAAATGCGTACAAATGTTGTTTACAAAGAGCAACCCCCAGAGTTTCTTGCTCATACTTCTCGGGGGAATCTGCCTTACCTTGAGCGGTAGACTTTAACCAATGTGACGATTTCTAGTGTAACAATGCTTACCTATGAAATAAAGATTATTTTGATTTTGATTCTGGGTATCGTTTGCGGGGTATATGGGGGTGCTCATTACGAATATAGTACTTATTTCTAAATCCAAGATGGTGGACACAATTTAAAAAAAAATGCAATATGGGTATCATTTTCGAGATATTTGGGGGTGCTCAATACGAATATAGCACTTATTTGTAAATCCAAGATGGCGGACACGATTTTTCAAAAAATGCTATATGGGTATCCTTTTCGAGATATTTAGGGACGTTCAATACGAATATGGCACTCATTTCTATTTCCAAGATGGCAGACACGACAGTTCAAACAAAAGCAATATTCGTAATGAGCACCCCCAAATACCTCGAAAAGGATACCCAACTTGCCATTATTTGAAAAATCGTGCCCGCTATCTTGGATTTACAAATAGTGCCATATTCACATTGAGCATCCCCAAATACATCGACAATGACACCCATAATAACATTTTTTTGAAAACTCGTGTCCGCCATCTTGGATTTAGAAATAAATGCTATATTTGTAATGAGCATCCCCAAATACCTTGAAAACGATACCCAACTTGCAATTAAAATGCGAGACATCGTGCCCGCCATCTTGAATTTAGAAATGAGTGCCATATTCGTAATGAGCGCCTCGAATATCTCGAAAATGACTCCCATATTGCATTTATTTGAAAAGTCGTGTCCGTCATCGTGTATTCAGATATAAATGCCATTTCCACACACACGCTAGAGGGCGCAGCTAGTACTAACATAGTGTCTACATTTGAATTTTGTTTAAAAATAGAAAAAGTTTGATTTAAGCGCCTTGAACATTGCAGATAAGATCAAAGTGGCTCAAATATATTGTGGAAGTGTTTGTGGAAAGTTTCAGTGGTTAACTATTCATCAACAACTACTTTTATCTACAGTGAATCTTGTCTTTGTTTTTGAACAATTGTAGTGGGAAAAAAACAATATTAGTTGTATATCATGAACACAAAGTTATTTGTAAACAAAATAGTGTGAACTTTTACTAGTGGCTAATACGAAGTGTTGTTCAAATTTAAATTTCATGAACATAACGTATTATCGTTAAACTGACAACTAATTGGACTTTGGACCTTATACACATTTCCAAGAAAAAAATATCTTGCGGTCTCACTTCTACCACCATCTACCGGGGAATAGGTAAATTATAATTCCAATATTGTGTTTACTATGAACTAGATGGCGGTGTAAATGTATGAATTGTGGTGACCTCTGGTGACATATTTTGAAATCTGAAGTTCTGCCACTTGCCGCTGGGGGCGTTGGGATATCGATGTATTTTAGAGTTATCGTATAGTTCTGCCATTTGACGATAGAGGGAGACACAATAGAAATTTGACCTATATTACATACTCGACGAAAAAAGCAATGGCGTCACAGTGTTTTAAATGTGGGAACGAGATAACTACACGACGATACATTAAATGCTGTGAATGCGAGAATGTATTTCACGTACCAAATTGCATTAGGACTGTAACAGACAAAAGGTTCGACCTAATGACACCGAACAGAAAAAAAGCGTGGAAGTGTGACACTTGTAAGGAACCCATTGAAGAAAGCGAGATTGAAGATGATTTTTCATCAATCATTACCTCCCAGGTAATGAACAGAAGCTGTCCTGAAATCAGCGAATGTAGTCGGGAAGTCATTGAAGAGCTGGAAAATACAATACTGCAATTACAACAAAAACTAGAATCAGCAGACAACGAAATCGTAAATCTCTTGGCTGAAAATAGCTCGTTGGTCAAACTCAACAAAACATATGAGAGTAAAATAAAGACCCTTACACAGATATGTAGCTCTCCTACACAAACTACGAAACGACCGAATTTAAGCTTGAGTAGTGGAAAACCCTACACGACACCAATTCCAACTAACAAAATAAATAGTAAATTGGACAACAGAAAAGGAGAGACGAGTGATACACCAATCATTGCGACACCAACGTTAACTTCAAAGTATAAAGCAAAAAAACTACAAAAAGCTCGTGAAAGGCGTTTTCGTAACGTAGAACAAAGTGACACACATCACTCAAATAATTTGTGTATTATAAGCAGCAATAAAAACAATAGAGTTGTAACGACGGCCAGATCAACTTTTAATGAAACAAAACTCTGCCACTTTTTGACACCAAATGCAGGACTGCAACAACTCCTAGTCAATTTAGAAAAAAAAGTTCAAAATTTTACATTGCACGACTCGTGTGTTATAATGATAGGAGAAAAAGATTTTGAAATCAGTATGGACTATCGAAATTTAGTTAAGATTCTTAGGACAGAATTGTTAAAAATTCAACATACTAATGTATTCATATGTTTACCAACATTTAGACACGGATTGTACGCAAATCTATTATTTAACACACGTATTGACACATTCAATAATCTACTCTATCTTGACAACCTGACACACGAATATGCTTATATTATCGACTCGAACAAAAATCTTACCTACGACAGTGACATGTTTACTATTTTTAAGGGTATTTTAAATAATAGAGGACTCCGTCAAATTTTCAACGATTTAAGTCTATTGATAAATGACGTTTTGTTAGATAATTTGAATGGTCAAGCGGCAGATTCAAATATAAATATAGGTAGCGACTGTTTGGGGACGGGTGATTCTGATTTTTTTCGTGTCTCACAGTAGTCAATTCATTCTGCTGCACCAAAACATAGCCAGCTTTTTTGATAAAAGAGACCTGCTGGAAATCACAATTTCTGAATTTAACTCCCATCCTGATGCTATTTGCCTAAGTGAAACATTTATAAAAAAAGGTGAGGAAAAAAATGTAAAGTTATTTAATTATGATTTGGTGTCTAGTTATTGTAGAGAGAACAAAAGAGGCGGTACATGTATTTTGTTAAAAAGTGGTATTGTGTCTAGGGAACTTAGTTTCTTCCGTAGATATTTGGTGCCGAGAGTATTTGAGTGCTCTGGTATTGAATTGCCGGCGTATAATTTAATTATTTTGTGCATTTATAACTCGAGTAAGAGATTTGGTACACATTTCTTAAGAATATTGGATTCAGTATTGCACGACGCCACGAACTTACATAGAAAGAAAAAAATTATAATCACTGGCGATTTTAACATAAACATTCTAGAAAATACTGTGGACAGCCGCTATTTTAAAGATTTAATGTCAAATTACAACCTAATACAACATATAGACCAACCGACTAGACAACTCTCATGCTTAGATCTTATTATTAGCAATATAAAGGAAGGTATTGGAAGCGTCTTACCCCTTTATCTCTCTGATCACAATACCGCCCAAGTGTTAAGTTTTTCCCCCCGAAATAAACCAAAAGAAACAACTTTTTGGTACATCACAAAAAGAGAACTAACAGAGGAGAATAATAAAAAATTTCAAACGAACCTTAAAGCATTAAATTTTAATGATGTTTTCAATGAAACAGATATTAATGTAGCGTTTAGAAATTTCCATGAAATTTTCGTTTTATTATATAATCTCTGTTATCCCAAACGCCGTTATAAGGTTAATACAAAAACTAGTGGTCCTAAATGGGTATCTAAAGCGCTAAGAAAGTGTTGTAAAATTAAAAGAGAATTACGTTTTAAGTATTACAAAAGCAAAAACAAAACAGATAAAGTAAAATATAGAAATTACTCAAAAATTTTAAAAAGATGTATTTTGAATGCCCAAAAGAAACATAATACTAATTTTATTAAACATAACAAGAATGTATGTAAGGCCTCGTGGGCAGTTATAAAGGGCCATAACGTACAAAAACCACCCATTACGGATATAACTGAGTTAAATATACAAAACACAAGAGTGATAGAGCCATTACAAATGGCTTTAGCTTTTAATCGACATTTCATAAATTTGACCAATGATAATAACATTATATTTGACAAACATAAGTATGACAATTTAACAGAGGTACAAATGACATTAAATTCGTTCTACATAAAACCGTTCGTAACCTATGACATTATTAAAATAATACAATCTTTGAACAATACAAATGCCTGTGGCTATGATGAAATCTCGACAAAAATTTTAAAACAATGCGGGAATGAATTGGCACCAGTCTTAACATACTTAATAAATCTATCCTTTGAAAGGGGCATGTTTCCTGATGTATTAAAGGTATCAATAGTGAAGCCAATCTTTAAGAAGGGGGACAAGTCGGAACTATCCAACTACCGGCCAATTACTCTCATCCCGACATTAGCCAAAGTTTTTGAAAAATGCATGTACATTAGATTGATAGACTATTGCACAAAATTCAACCTTATAAGACCGGAACAATTCGGCTTTCAAAAGGGAAAATCAACAGCTGAGGCGGTTTTCAATATTGCCGGAATGGTGACCAAAGCTCTTGATACACAAAAACACAGCACAGTATTGTTCCTAGACATGTCTCAAGCTTTCGATTTTGTAGCACATGAGAGACTGCTGACCAAATTAGAAAAATATGGTATTAGGGGCATAGCACTGAGTTGGTTTAAGTCGTACCTATATAGCAGACAGCAACGGGTGGAGTTAAGCTACCTGGATCAAAATAAAAATATTACCACATGCTGTTCGACTAATGATTTCAATAAGTTTGGTGTTCCTCAGGGAAGCATACTTGGCCCATTACTATTTTTGTTGTACATTAATGACCTGCCCCTGATAACTCAGCACAAAATTGTCATGTTTGCAGATGACATTGCAATAGTCATCAACTCAAATAATAACGACGTCAATCATTATGAAGCCGAAATTAATGACACAATGAAATCTGTAATAGTTTGGTTAAATAGAAACAATCTACATGTGAATTTGGATAAAACTAAATATGTCCAATTTGCTGTTAAGAGACGTACACCAATGAATATTACTATAAAATATGATGGAAAGATCATACAAAGTTTAGAGACAGTAAAATTTTTGGGTATTCTAATAGATAAAAAACTGAGCTTTACCAATCATATTGACAGCATCTGCAGCAAAATAAACAGATTTGTGTACGTCCTTCGTGGATTGAGACGAGTTGCCTCTAAAAGAATATGCTTGTTTGCCTATCACGGCTACATTGCGTCGGTACTACGTTACGGATTGATTATATGGGGTAATGGAACATATGTAGAGCGAGCTTTTGTAACTCAAAAAAAGTGTATTCGAGCAATGTGCGGCATTGGCCCACGGGAATCTTGCAAGCCGCTGTTTAAGGATTTAAATATTTTGACCTTACCTTCCATGTATATATATGAAGTTTGCAAATTTGTTAAAGAGCATTCACAACTGTTTAAAAAATCGATAGATGTTAATCCACGCGCGAAAAGACACCCAAATAGACTTGTCGTTGAAAATATACCTAAGACTACACTGTACTTAAAAAGTTCATATTATATGTGCATGAGAATTTATAATAAGTTGCCAATAGAAATAAAAAACTTGACATATAAAAGAATGACATCTGAATTGTATAAATATTTAATTAAAAAAGGTTATTATAGTGTAAATGACTACCTAAAAGACTAAATTTTGCATGCTTTTGTATAATGGCTGAATAGCAGTACCTACTCAAATGTAACAACTACCATCCTGTAAAAAACCTATTCAATGCAAATAAAACTTATTTCATTTCATTTCATTTCATTTCATTTCCATAAGGATTACCAAAATTAAATTTTTGAAAATTCTTGTCACTTGACATTGTCGATCGACAGTAACGATCGACAAAACCGAGCATATCTGTAGGTACCTGATCGACATTGTCGATCGACAAAATCGGGCAAATCTGTAGGCACCTTTAACTTAATGATGAGCTAAACAAGATACAATTTTCCCACTTTTAAGGGAAATGTTATTCAATGGCATCATTATTTGTATATTTGTGTGCGTGCCGGCGAGCGTAGATACAAGTTGCTTACGCCTACATGAATTTGGTTTTCGCCTCACTTGTGACAGTTCGTTTGATAAGAAACTATCATTCTATGCGTTATTATTCTAAGCTTTATCTAATAAACGAAATTTAAAAAGAAAAACAAAAGAAAACGTAAATTTAATACGAATATGAAATAAATCGTTATTATAACTATCTAATTTCAACTGACAACATACGTAGGCACTAACTTTAAATTTAATATTAAAGTCCTGTTCACGATCATTTATTAGAATAGACTCGTGTTCAGCGGTGGGATGTACATACGAAGATCAAGGTTTAGTGACACCCCTAACTCACACGCACAATATGAGGAATGTCAACACGCAGAAGTACGAACGCTACACTACACAGTAGGTACACATAGAAATATATTTATTTGTACGACGAATGAGCGGTATACGGAAAACTTACTTAAGTTTATGTTACACTGGAATGTTTTGTTTCTTAGTGCTTTAAATGTAATAAATAAATAAATAAAATCACTAAAAATTAGAATAGTTTTGGTAATGTAAAACAAAGTTACAAAACTAGCTGTATTTAGTACTAGTCGCGACATCTGTTGTGCTAATAGGTACTAAATACTTAACTACGCTGTCTCGTATCGCTATTAGCAATTCTCTTGAGTCATTGGTCCATGACTACGAATAAACAGTAGAATTTAATTAATGCGCCGATTTCGGTTGTAATTTTCTTACCTTTGAAATAAAGGTGTTTTAGAATTTGCATTGAAATGTCCAAGATGCGCATGTAATTTTTACTAATCCTTACCTCTTTTCAGCCAATCGGTTATACCAGTTGCTGTATTTTGACCACTTGCTTTGAGAGCCTTGAAAGCATCTTCCATCTTTTTCATGGTGTCATCCATTTTGTTAAAAAATATCAAAATATTAATAAAAATGTCTACAAATTATATATATTAATTACATACGTCCGTCCAAAAATTATAAATCACGATGGTCTTGAAAATTGACAACTTCGATGGTTCAACCGTTATGCTATTTTTTTTATAATATCAAGGGACGGAACGAACAAGTCGTACGCCTGATGGCAAGCTACACGCCTGTCCATAACAGCTGCAGCACCACTCCGGCTCTTTAAATCGTGAAAATCTGTGGCGCACTGTTCTGCGCCCGTCAGTCTGAGACATAAGTTGACAAGTCCCATGTGCCTGCAATTTCACCAGCACCGTTATCCTTAAAAATTGGAGCATAATAATTAATTCCGCCTTCTATTTTTCTGTCGGCACACTTGTTTCCTGAACGTTATAACTTGGGCCTTTTCAAGGCGAAAGTGAATAGGCTGAGATGGAGGTCAAATGCGTCTTATATTTTACATAAAAAGAAAGTAATGCTGACATTACTGCTTGGCGGCAGAAATAGATAAGGTGGTAGTACCTACTTGCCTGGACGAAATCTTCCGCAAGAAGCTCTGCTGCTACTATAGGATAAAACTTTTTAGTTTACTAAGGCAGAATACTGAGAATAAAAGTTTTGTAATAAAATTATAGGAAATGAAACTATTTTTCCGGATTTTAATCGCGTATATTTGTTTTTTCAAACAAACCGACGTTTCGGGCCCTTTACAGGTCCCATGGTCACGGTTGACACGGTTGTGAAAAATAGTTTCAATTCCTATGTGTAACAATCGCGAAAACCTAAGAACTCGATATTGTAATAAAATTGTTAGTAATAAACTATTTTATAATAAACAACCACCTCAACGATAAATAAAACGCATAGGAAGTCTTCGTCAAAACGAATCCTATGTGCCCAAGGTAACACAAAGTAGCTGCTGTGAAAAGTCAAATAATCATTTATTCCATAGGTAAAATTTTTACACTTGAAAACGATATTTTTTAAGCTACTGTTCGTTCACTACGCTTACCTCCCTGAGAAGAACAAGCAAGAAACTCAAGGGATTGCTCTTTTCAAATAAACTTAAATGCTATAGAATACATTTTGAATCATATTTGTGTGGAATCTAGATTTACGTTGTCTTTTCATACATCTTTATCTAACACATAGTCTACTATTTTGTAATATCACTTTTCAATTAAAATACTTTTAATGTAACTTTTAAACTTAGGAAGGTCCAAGTATTGAACCCTGTGGAATACCCATTTTCACCGGAGAACCCAAAGAATTCACTCCATTTATGCCTACTTTCACAATTCTATCGGTAAGATATGACGAAACAAGTTCCAATGCCTTGCCACTTATTACGTAATATTTCAGCTTCCTAATAAAAGTAATATGATCCACGCACTCAAATGCCTTTGAGAGATCACAGAAAACTCCAATAGCGCTTTAGAACCTTTAAAGATATATTTCAGTAGTACTACCCCCGCATCGCTAGTCGATCTACCAGTAGTAAACCCGTATTGTTCACTATGAAAAATATGATTTCTACCGAAATACGACAGTATACTTAGTTGAGTGAACATAACCTTTTCGAATACTTTACTTAAAGCTGGTAGAATTTAAATGGGCCTATAGTTACTAGTATCAACTTTCCTACCGCTGTTGAATAAAGGAATAACCTTACTGTATTTGATCAAATCGGGAAAAATACCTTCGTCAACACACCTATTGAATGCATCAGCTAAATGTGGGGAAATTAGATAAATTACTGAGTCTATAAGTTTAGTCGATATGCCCCAGAGATCTTCAGTTTTTTTAACATGTATACATTTAAAAGCTTTAATGATGTCTTTTAAATTAACATGATGAAAATTAAATACACTGCCACAAACTTTAACATTTTTGTTTAGGAGATCAATAGCAAGAGATGGAGACGAATTTAATGATTTTGTAGTGTTCACGGCGATTCCCGAAAAGAATGATTGAAAGGCTACCTCATCTTTTGATTTAATAAATTTGCCGTCTAATCTATCATGTAGTTTAAACCTTGCCTGACTCTTTATTTATTATACTCCAAGTTGGTTTAGATTTATTTTTCTATTGTACAATTTTATCGCTGTCAAACTTAACCTTAGCGGCTACACATACTTTTTGAAATATTTTTGAATAATTTTTAACATATTCTATGAAACTGGAATTAGTATTATAAGTTTTCATAGCATATAGCTCATACAAACGAGACCTACGTTTATGAATGCCTACTGTTGCCCAGTCATTGAATTTAGTCTCCCTGTGGAAAGTTAGTGTTTTCGATGTAAATATCTTATCAAATTCATTTTTAATTAAATATCGTGCTATACAAAATATTTGGAACCACCGGTATACGGGGGAGGGAATTTAAACTATTGTCGATATTCTTTTGAAATCTAATGATTCGTTCTTTGGTAATCGGTCTGCAGAGAAATTGGTCTACCTTCTTGCTCATTTTACAATTAAACGTAGCCAATTGGCCACTATGGTGTAATGTTAAGCAATTTATTATTGATTTAGATACCGCGTTTGTGTTGCAAGAAATGTTATCAATACAAGTAGACGATGAAGCAGTGATGCGAGTTGGTTCCAAGAAAGGATTGATCAAGTTAAAACTTTTAAACAAATTAATGAGTCCTAAAGAAGTAGAACAGTTTTCCAACAGGTTTATATTAAAATTTCCACAGACTAATATGGTTTTTTTTTAGTTGGTAAAATCTGTTTTAAAACTATCTTCCATGAATAATTACGGCCTGTATACACATAAGATGACAAACTTATCCAATTCTACACAGGAAATCCCAATAGTCCGTCCAATAGAGAGATCTGTGATATCCTTACGCTCTTTAAATTTTACATTACGTTTAACAATAATCATTGATCCGCCTTTACTTAAGTTCTTTCTTATGCACGAGCTAACTATTACATAATTTTCCACGTTGTTAATTGCTTCGTATTCTTTCAACGGAAATATCGTTTAAAAAAGACTTATATCTAATGTTTTGCCAGGAAAGCCTTGAATGTTTTGATGAACTACATGAAAAAGATTAGACTTTTCTGCTGTCGTGTTTTCTAGTTTCTAGTTTTTGTTAATAATAAGTAAACTGTTGCTACTTAGAGTAGGAGCATTGCCACGGGACTGTGTTATATCTTCTATAACAGCATCCTTAATATTAAAAGCTAGTAAACTAGCAGTATGTCTCAGATACCTTAGTGGTAAATGTAAACTATCCTCAAAAGAAAAGGTTGTAAGCCCCTAATGTGTCGGGACCAGGATCACGGCAATGAAATAGGATACTTCAGTAGACAAAAGCTTATTTGATAGTTTGAAGGAAAAAAAAAAGGAAAGAAAGGCTGTAACAAGAAAAGGTACGTAAGGTATATAAAACACTTCCTAAATTAATTACATACGCACATACTTATGGATGAATATAAAGTAGACACTTACCCCGAAGAGGCCGAGTTATACAGAATTACAGAGTGGTATTAACATTAAAACTGGTAAAAGGTTCAAAATTAGATGCAATTAAGAATTACAGCTGAAACGGAATTTCAATTTTGAAAACAAGTGGCCAGGTACCTAAGAAAAGGTGATAAAAAGGTGGGGTGACGATGTAAGGAGGTCACATCGACACAGCCGTTGAGGAGTTCCTGTCATCTGTCTGCCATTTCCATTACCAGATCAGCTTTAGGTCATAACAATTTTATTTTCATTGGAATCACATCTATTTGCCAAGTTTTATCGAAATTGGGTAACGGAAAATGGGTAAAATTTATTAACCAGATTTAGCCCCTAATTTGTCACCGTTAGAGTTTGAATGTGTTTTACAAATTTGTATTGGTTTTGTATGTTTAAACTTTTAAAGACATGCAAAGCAGGGGTTTTGAGACGTGTTGGTCTTAAGCGTTCCCGATGGGTATGTGCGGCGTTGGCCTCAGTTGTTGGCGATGGGAGAACCAACCTGCTGGACAGCACTGACACAAGCGATGAGGACTTTGAACGTTATTGATGGGAGAATTAATCTATTTGCTTGTTCTCTGTGTGAGTTTAATAATGACTTTATTTATAATGTGGAAATACAATAACATAATATTAATGTTATAATTATTAATACAAAGATCGAACACTCAGAAAAAACACTCAGAAAAAATTCCTTCGATCCGGTCGGATTCGAACCGACGTCTTCGTGCATACCGTGGCAGACGCTATACCAACTAAGCCACGGAACGAACCAACGGACCTCACGAATATTTCAATGTGCTTGCGTCGTGTCTTTGTACTTGGTCTTTCAACGACTTTTGGTCGTAGCGCCATCTATGAGAAATCTTTAACAGATTTATCACCCAGTTAGTACCTTTACAGCTACCAGTCCTGGCGAGAGATGTCGCTATTCACCGTATAAATTAAATTTTTATTGAATTGATATTCACAATTTCACAAAAAATAATATTAATGTTGTTAATAATGTTGAACAAGTTGTGACGATGTGTCCTTCTTACATCGTCATCCCGCCTTTTTATCACCTTTTCTCTGGTTCTTGCAACCTGATTCGGATACGATACCGTTATCCAACAGCGTTTACGAAGTTAGTCGATGAAATAGATTATAAGAAAAATGGAAATCCTTATGTATACATTTTTAAGATTTTAAAGGCTTAAAATATGAAAATGCTTGTTTTGCATTAAAATAAATTAATAAAATTGAATAAAATTCAGACTTTATTTGAATAATAAACGATTTCCACATTATATACTTGCTTTGTAAACAAATAGGACGTTTAGTAACTTTCATTCGATAACTGTGTTCTGATTAACGTTTGGTCGTTGCCGATCGAGAAATTTGAGTAATCGAGTGTGACGTCATTCCGGTTCGGTTTCAAATATAACAGTTTGACGTTCGATTCGGGTGTTGTGAATAAAAATGAAAAGAAATCGTACAATATCAAATCGAATCGGTCGTCAACTGAGTTATCGTAAGGCTCTGAATGGCCGTTTGTTTTCAAATTTTGAATCTCTAATTCCTTAGCCTCGCCATTCCCTTTTTGTCTCGTTCCGTCGTTACTCCCTGTTACCAGTTCTCAATCTAAATCATGTGTCAATTTTAGTGTTAATACTTACAATTATATGGACGTCGGGTCCGCGCTAAAAAGTGTCCGAACTTATAGGGCGTTAAAATCGTATACAGAGCGTCATTCACGCTCTAGTCTTCGTTTGTTCGACTGACAGCGAAGCAAGCAAAATTAGACAGTACGGCGATGACATTACAATTTAAATTCAACGTTTTAGCTTTTTCATATTCCTTTACATGTCACTACGTTTAACTAGGTTGACTTGGGACATTTTTTTCGTGGTTTTTGTATTAGACCCGTCGTCCATTTATTTGTAAGTCAATGGTTAATACCGTTTCTTGTTGCAGCCACTCTTTCCTTTCTTTTCCTTCAAACTATCGAATTTTCCTTATTGTGCTGTTTTGGAGTGCAAAAATTATAAACGCACCAAAAATGTTACCCGTGGTGGTAATTTTTTAGCATCGCAGTTATTTTAATAAATTTTAAATTTTCTGTTTATCGAAATAATGGTTTTGTCACAAGAAATGAAAGTAAACCTTATACCTTATATTGCAGAATATGGTCGTTTCTTTTTGGAGAACTAAATTAATAACTCCAATTCGTCGTCGTTCAGCATTTAACCGCTAGGTGTCCAGCAGCAATAAAAAGAAAAATCACAATTCAAAGAGATATAAGATGATAAAATCTTCTTCTTTTTATTTACTACGTGACTATATGTTTCAAACAGTGTCACGTTCGTAAGATTCTGTCAAATTGCAAACATAGAATAAAGAACAATTTAATTAATAAGCAAAAAAATAAACTTCGAAAGGCAATTCCAAAAAATATTGTATTTAAATATACTTACTATACAAAATTCGCCATAATATCTCAAATTCAGTTGATTTCATTTATTCTGGTTCAACCATCGATGGTTCAACATCAGATCTTCAAATATAGTCAAATGTTTTGAGCATTAGGAAGAACGAATTGTACTAACGATTCTCTTCCCCCAAAGGATTGGGTAAGAGGCATAGTTATCGTATTTCTGATTAACTACCGTGTCAGTCCAATACACTGTAATATCATAAAAGCATTTTGAGAAAAAGCTGTAATAAAAACATTTCAATTTTTTGTAATTTTTGAGGTTAATAACATAAAAATGTACATTTAACTTACTGTAAACATTAGATTAATGTGGTATTTTTTGTGCATGTCAAAAGGAAATTTATGCATTTTATATTTTTGAAATTATAAAACTAAAAAATTGTATAAATTTATAGTTATTATTATTTCAAATCTAGTATATTATGCTAAGGTAATTATAAAGTATAAGGTAAATATTTATTTATTAATAAAAATATATCACTACAGTAATAAGAAATATAATAATATTTAATTATAATAATAAAAATGTGATGTTTACAATATTCAAATTCACTAAGTGATATCCCTCAATTTCATTTATTTTTTAAGTTACATTATCGACTTTCATTATGTTAATCACGGGATCCCAAAATTGCGACAATTTTGTAGGGAATCTGCGATCGATCGCTGCTGCGGCCGGCGCGCCTCTTTTCCTTTGTTTCTCTTACCCCACTTGACTATACTTACTTGTCAATTTCAGATTGTATCGTATATTCCAGGATTCATATAATACAAAAGTAAATGTCTAATAAAACTGACATTTTAATAACCATTCTTCGTATTTTGCTACCAAAATTTGGGAACATTGTTAGTACAAGCATCAAAGAAGCGATCATTATGGAGGAAAATAATTTTTCAAAAGTTTATATGAAAATGAGGAAGTCGGGACTTACTACTGTTGATAATTTAATAAAATGGATGCAAGAAGGTAGGTTCCATGGTTTATTTTTATGATTTCTAGTGGCAGGGTGAACAAGTCCGTAGCAGATGCAATGAAAGAAAGAAAAGAAATGATATCACTATTGACAGTTTTCGCTTTAGAAGATATACTTGCTCTTAGAGCTGTCATCTGCCGCTGTCCAACTTGTAACATTTCCGAAATATACGAAAAACAAAAATAATTTGGACCGTGGTAAACAAAACCTGTAAAAATAAACCTGTAAAATTTCTTTCAAGCAACTTGTTTGTATAATTCTTGTCCTCAGCGAAAATAATAGATGAAACTCTATTAACTGAACGCAGAGTGCGAATGATGTTTCCTTCAACAGAGAAGGGAGTGCAAGTTGAACTAGAAGAATTTCAGACGATTATGGAAAGGGTGTCTACTGATACTCAGAAGGTAATCGCCGTCTTGCTTTCTCAAATTCGTATATTAAAACACAAAGTTACGGAAATGCAAAACATGGATTTTGCAGGATGATTTCATACACGTTATTTCCTTCATATTCACACACTGGCTGTTACCTATTTTTAAAGTAATGCTTCCAAATTTATTAGAAAGTATTGCCATCTCATGAATAATTACTCTTTATAAGACACGAGCTTAAGAAAGTAAGGCGACGACATCGATAATTCACCATTTTAACTAACTTGAATAACGGTAGAAATGAAAACGTTCAATAAATTAATTTATTTAATTTAATATGTTTTTAATGACTTGACATACGTAATTTATCGAGTTCTTAGGTTTTCGCGATTGTTACACATAGGAAATGAAACGGTCACCCGTGTGTGGCTCAGTCAACCGTGACCATGGGACCTGTAAAGGGCCCGAAACGTCGGTTTGTTTGAAAAAACAATTATACGCGATTTAAATCCGGAAAAACAGTTTCATTTCCTATATACGTAATTTATATTCGGTAGAAGCCGTGCTCACTTATTCCTTAATAGTTACTATGTAACTCATATAAAATAGAAAATACCTACGCTATAATAGCGTACTAAATGAACGCCTAGTGTAGTAGCCATCTTGACGAAAACTTCCGTAACTAAGCACGCGCGCAGAGGTGAAAATTACGTTGCCCGCCGTGTGCAGTTGTGCGGAATCGAATGCTCACGTTAGACAAGGATTGTAATGTAAATGAAATTCTTGTCTGAGCCAGCGGTAGGCAGCGAGCGATATATATAGTTTCATTAGAAGCCGTGGTAGCTTAATGGTTAGATCTACCGACTCGCGAGCAGAAACCACTCGTTCGAAACCTTGTGAGCTTTTCGAAATTGATGTACGAAATTGAATTTGAAATTTACCAGTTTTTCGTTACAGAAAAACATTGTGATGAAGCCTGCTCATCAAAGCAGGTTCACAACACTCGGAAAACGTTAAGGGCGCGTTTCCATTACATGTCGTAAAGTGGGTGATAGACGTACGAGGTTAAAAGCCGCGGTCGTTCTTACTCAGCTCGAGGTCGGCGACACACGACAGATTAGCGTATAATGTTACGCGATGACGTCCACGGAGGAGGTCTTGTGTTATTTGGGAATAATATCATATCACATTTTGAAAACTAAAAAAAGAAGACAAAATTGGCTAGTGTGGGTGAAGAACTGGCTTACGAAAAGAGAGCGTTTATCACATGTAAATTTAGTAAGAGAATTGCGTGAAGAAAAGGAAGACTTTCGTAATTATTTAAGATTGCCCGAGTCGTTGTACGACGAACTCTTGCAGTTAGTTACACCTATAATAGCTAAACAAGATACCTGCATGAGAGAAACTATTTCATTTATTTATTTATTTATTTATTTATTTCAGACACTATAACAGTTCACAAACCATGTAAGAAACTTGATACAAATTTAAATATAGAACACTTGTTAGCTTGGAACCAATAACAATTGTGCACAACACTTAATTGACTTTAGTTTGTTAAACATTTAAAAACTTAAAAACAAAAATATAATCATTAAAAAGAAAAATATAATTACAATAATGAAACAAACAATTTATAACTATCCTATATATATTTTATAAATGGAAATTTGAAAAAATCATATTTGAAGAGAAAAACATATTTAAACAAAACCAATAAATCTTATTTACAACACTTTATTTTTGACCTAGCTGTGAGACCTCAGAGACACTATAAACGATTCCATCGACTGGTGGAATATGTCTACCTCAGTGCTAACCATATTGTAGTTCCTACACATACGAAGCAAAGGATCATTGTAAGACACATTGTATGTTGTTAAGGGTACATAAAAAAGTTTGAAACAAAATGGCGGCTCGTGTCTCGCGACGCTGACGGACATGCGAGCCGAGGCGGGCTACGAGCAAGATGTCAAACATGTTTTAAAGTTCGCGTACTTAGGGTGACACATGAGTGAAAAAGGTCGTCGAGCCACAAGTACGCATATTTACTCGTGCGTCTATCACCCACTTAACGTTTTATTTATCGTTGGACGACTGTCGCGTCTAGCCTGTTCCTATATCACGACTATATCCTGTCGTGTCTGTTGTGGACGTTTATTTTAACGTCGAACGACAGTCGTGACGACAATTCTTTTTTTAAATTTTTCTTAATTTAATTTAACTGCCTCGGAGGCTGAATGGTTGCCATGCCGGACTGCCACGCAGAGGTCCCAGATTCGATTCCCGGGCCGGGAGAAATATTTGTATGGCCTACATTTGTTTCTCTCGTGGGTTTGGGTGTAATGTGTGGTTGTCTATATGTGTGTCCATGGTATCCGCGACACAGGGTTTTCCCAAGTGCGGGGCTATGTTGAGTGTGTGCGTTATAAAAAAAAAACAAAAAAAAAATTCTGCCGTCCACTAACTAAAATGCGGCTACGAAACAAGATATTTTTTGAGATATCTTAAATAACCATAAGATACATTATCATCAACGTACCGTTTAAAAATCTTCGGCCTAGCTGGGGCCATGGGTAAAACTCTCCCGTTGTTGCCGATATTTTCATGGAAGACTTCGAGGAGCGAGTTTTACCCATGGCCCCAGCTAGGCCGAAGATTTTTAAACCATAAGATAGTTTTAGAAAATTGAATTTGTTTAATGACATTTCAGCTATGCATCGTTAAGGTAAGTTCCGATAAGACGAACAAGTTAACTAATTTTAACTGTTTTTAAAAGAGAGTTTTGTTCTCTATTCATTGCTATTTAAAACGTTATTTGTCCATTTGTCAGCCCCGTTTTAGTTAGTGGACGGCAGAATTTATCGGATCACGGCAGCCGCTTTGTCGTTTGCACTATAGAATTATTTGATGTTTTATTTGTCGTCTGACGACTGTCGTTCTAGCTGATCCCATAGTCACGACTGTCTGTCATCGTAACGTCAAAAAAGTCGTGAACGACAGTTAATCGTGTTGTTCTATGTGTGTAAATATACAAGTCTCGACAGTTTAAACTGCACGGCTATCTGTTGTCACGACGTAATATTAACGCGCCCTAAGAGTGTCTTATCAATTTAAGTATTGGTTTAAATTTACTACAGGTTAACATTAGTAATACATTTTATTTTTATTTTAAAACATGCCTCCAATAATTTAAAATACTGGCAAAATTCATTGAGGTAACTAAATAATGCTTATTTCTGCAGCTCGTTGAAGATGTGACACAAATAGTGTCTGACACCTCAAAAATGATGGAGGCTCTGACAGAGGCTGCCGAAGCTTTCGAGGAAAAAAACAAAGAATAAACAATATTTTTCAGTATATTTTTAAAAACATATTATGTTTTTTTTAAATATCCCTTCCTTTGACTGTGAAAACAAAACCAGATTGTTCAGTTTGCCGACTAGTGCATGTCTGTCATCGAGTATGTAACCAGAAATAGAGGCGAAATAACGCAACTTTTAACTTTTAAGGTAAATCGGCCTTATATCACTTTTAAATATCAACTCTTGTTTACGCTGAAATCACAAATTAGAAAGCTGAAATAGTACAGCGCTAACAACTGACATGTGTGTACGTCTCCGTATATTCCAAAAATATTCTGTATTTATTGTAATAATCTCAGTACAGAGTACTAAAGAAACCGACCTCAAAAGTACGTGGAATTACGTCTATTTGCTAAGTTTTATTGAAATATCCCCTAGTTCGCCACTATACAGGACTTGACACTGGAGATAATAAAAATCGGTTCTCACTACTCAAAGTATATTGAGAGAAAAACGCCTTGAATTGGAGAAATAACAAAATCAACCATTAAAATAATTGCTCCTAAATTAAAGTTTAGGCGCTATTTATAAAAATGAATCTTCACGCGTGAACAGCCACCCTTAGAGGTGGATGATTTAAAGACTAATTTTAAAAATAAATTAATTGCTTTATTTACAAATTTACATGTACACACACTCTTAGAATAATAACGCATAGAATGATAGTTTCATATCAAACGAACTGTCACAAGTGAGGCAAAAATCAAATTCATGTAGGCTAGTTTTAGCAGTAGGTTAATTTTCGATTTTAGTGAATATTTATATAAAAATACAAGTTGAAACGCGTTACTTCCTTGTGGAATGTGATGTTAGTATCTATTTTATGTTTGTCTGAGGTATTTTTACACTCATTTACCGCACATTTCGTCATTTTTAGATAAAATTCTGGAGTTGTTCACGGTGCAAGTTGACCTTGAGCACTAACGGCCCGCCCGCTCGTGTAGGCCCTTTTGGCGCGCTTCAATTTGCCTCACTTAGCGTGTGCGGGCTAGGTTACTGTGCGTTATTATTCTAAGCACACACTATTATAAAAAAAGTTTCTACAATCTAAGTGTCTCGTCGGTGTACAGTCGTTGAAGTATTATGTTGCAGCCTGGTTTTAGGTCGTTCGCCTGCTGAGTGGAATGTTCAAAGGTTGTTTTAATAGGTAAGAGACTCCGCAACCCACGACGGGCCAAGAGAGCGGATTATGGACTTGTATAAACATAAAAAGTAGTGTAAATATAAAGTGGGCGCTCCTTTGTAGCTATAGTTATGTTCAACAGAACATAATAGTGCGTGAAAGCTGTATAAAAAAATATAATCTTATTATAGAGTACTAAAACACATTTACCTCAAAAGTTCGTGGACTTACATTTATTTACCAAGTTTTATTGAAATCGGTTACCGAAAATTGCACGAAACCGGATTCAGGGGATGAATACGGTTAGCCTTGTAGATACTAGGTATAACTTTAGATGCTAAGTTGCAATGGAGCCCATGTATAAGTAAGTTATCAAAACGATTTAAAAAAATATTTCCAGACATCGTAACCGCTAATATATTGGTTGGTTCAGCCTTCCTTATAGGATGGAAAAAAGGAAACTTTCACAGTTTAACATCATACAGCATTTTGCTATGGTTTTTAAAAAGGTTGATTGACCTATCCATGACATCGATGACATTCTCAAATAATTGAAGCAGAATTATCTAATATTACTAATTTATCCATAAATAACGTCTATAAATTCATAGATTTAGTATAATAAAATTAGTCTTGAAAATAAAAACGGCTACAGTAAAGCTTTTTTTGTATCAAGAAAGTTTATTTTGATATGTCAATGGAAGATTCTTACAAGAAGATGCAGAAAGCTGGCTACAATACTGTAGATAATATTGTAAATTGGCTGAAATCAGGTACGTTCCCACTACTAGTCCGAAACTTTGGAAGTACGGGCTACGAGTCCTGGAATTGGATTTTAATTTATTCGGTACGATATGGTATGGTGTAACGGGCTGGTGTCAGCAACTCGACGTCCAGGCGCTTATTTTGCGTATGTTGGATGCAGGGTCCTACTCGTGCCACCCAGCTCCTCCAAGAACCTCAGCACCTTCCTGGGTTTGCGTAAAGACTTCGGGGACAAGGTACTTCGCCCTGTAGTTGGTCACGCTGGAGCGTTTTCTTTTTTCCGTCTATTGTACTCAACAGTGTTCCCCTTTGGAGAGTGCACTAGTTCAAACGCTTTGGACAGTTGCTTACCGAAGACTTTAGTGATGATGCAGATATAGTAAAGGAGCACAGAACGTTGTCAGTCCGGGCGAACAAGCTGACCCGCAGATTTGCACGATGTACAGCCACAGTAGTCTATGAGTCGGTTGCACTCAGATGGCTTACAATGCTCTGCGCATCCAATACAACAATACCTTCGGTGTGTTCTTGCGGTTGCCGCGATTCTGTAGTGCCTCGAGCATATTCGTTGAGACACGTACCTACAGATAGTTTCAACGCAGTATGGCGCAACCGAACTCGCTTATAGACAGAGTATGCGGCAGTAGTAACAGCATCTTGAAGATGATATCTAAGAAATTTTATTGTCCTTTGATGTCTCCCTATACGGTACCGACCAGAGAGATAGGGTTTTTCGGAGAGACTACGGGCTCGACGGCAAGACCAGGGTACAGCGGGCGTCCGGGCTAAGCCTTCCGCCAGTGATACGCCTTTGCGGCGTCTCTGGTGGACCCGGACTTGGGTATGTACTCGCTGTGGTTTGTGGCTAGCTGCAGAGACGAACATGTTTGTCTGCCCCGGTTGGGTGTGGCCGGGGCGTTTGTCTCGTGAGCAGCTAGCGCGTCTTAGTAACGGTCTAGTTGAGGGCCTGAAGCGAGGAGACGCGCGGGACACGTGAGTTGCCCTTGAAGTTGGAAGCTATGTCCGGACATTGTCGCAGGACACCGTGACTGGCACCTCCAGCACTAGTTCGGAGAGCTAGTTAGTTAGCTAGAGGATAAGCTAGAGGTCCTCCGGTCCTTCCAGCCGCTTAGGTTATTGGGAACTGGAGAGACGTTGTTTTTCGTTGTCGGGAAGTGAGCGTGCCTTACAGCTCCGCCACCAATGAGGAGATTTGGTAGTGGACTCAAAGTCGACGGCTTAGCGGTGGCAACCGTAGTTGTGCAATGCGCAACGGGAAGTGAGCGTGCCTACAGCTCCGGTACCTATCTGGAAAATAGGGAGGGTACTGTACGTGCACCCGGGGTGGCTATCGGGGCTCACTCGAGGCACTAGCCTCTCGAAGAACCGGATGAAGTCAAGTGACAGAGGTCTGGTCTGGTCTATTACCTGTGCGCGCACAGGTAAGAGTACCCTTCCCGCATAACTAAGAGGTTGATAGGGAGCTAAACAAAAGTTATGTAGAATGATAGGGGACTGTTCTTTGATGTAGAAACTCACTCAAAGGACGAAATCATTGTTAATGATTATGTACTAATATACATTAAGAGTTACGACTGCCACATACAAGGCTGCCCGTCGTCCATGATACCTACCTAAATTGAAAAGGTGTTTATTTTATGACCCTGACCCGTTAGAGCTGCAGTTAGACTGCCCAGCTCTTTCTTTTAAGCTTAAACAATATGAGATACATGGATAGTGCTTTAGAAGGGTAAGGGTGCTGGTGAAATTATAGGCATATGGGACTTGTCAATTTACGTCTCAGGGTGACGGGCGCAGTAGCACTGCTACTGATTTTTTTTTGTATTTTCCAGCAAATTTAATGCACCAAGAAGCCGAAACTAAGGCAAGAGAAATGCTTTCGGAGTCAAGCAACGAAGCGAAGGTGGAATTAGAAAAGCTCCAGGCAGTCGTTCAACACGTAGCTACGGAAAACAAACAGGTCCATATGATCACGCACTACTGTAATAGTATCAAATAGTCACATTTCAACTCTTTATTTTGTATAATCTCAGTACAGAGTATTAAAAAACCGACCTTAAAAGTCCGTGGAATTACATCTATTTCCCAAGATTTATTGAAATCGGTTAGCGGAAAGTACGCGAAATTAATTCCCTAGTTTGTCACCCTTAGAGGTGGAATATTTTCTTTATATTTAAATGGGACCAATACTGATGGACCCTCTTTGCAACAAAAAAAGAATCATCAAAATCGGTTCATAAATGCCGAGTTATCGCGTAACATACATACATAATAAATATACAGTCGAATTAGGCCTCCTCCTTTTTTGAAGTCGGTTAAAAAGTACGAATCGTCATGAATAATTAATAATAATAACGCACACACTCAACATAGCCCCGCACTACCCAAACCCTGTGTCGCGGGTGCCATGGACATAGACAATCACAAATTACACCCAAACTCACGAGAGAAATAACTATAGGCCATACAATATTTCTCCCGGCCCGGGAATCGAACCTGGATCCTCTGCTTGGCAGTCATGGTAACCGTTCGGCCACGGAGGCTTTTATCGGATATGTATCGGAAAATTATCAGATAATTATATTATCAAAGTAAATAAATATCGTCATAATTTTATACACTTAAAATAATGTTCTTCACAATTATTGTTTCAGCAAATAGACGACGTGAAAAACGCAATGGCAAAACAAGGCCCCAAGATAATAGAAGCTTTTCAGGCAGCTGCCAAGGCCTTTTCTGATGTTATGAGTGGGAAATAAACGATTTTTATTTAACTTTATGTTCTTGTCTCAAATTAGGGGAAATTCCAAGTACTACAAACAAGAGAGGACATTTAACCTCTATTTTGGGGCGTCAGCCCAACAAGCCAAGTTTCGACTCGCTCAGTAACTCAAGAGCAGAGCAAAGATCGGTGTGACCATCAGGTGCCCTACAGCGGCTGAAAATCTGCCGGAATCTGCCAATATGTTCTGAGAAAATGCCTAAAATATATTAAAATATGATCTTTTTAATGGCAAACAAAAAACATATTATAATGAATTTCTTAAATCAACTTGTTTTTTTTTTTGTAATATCAAGTGACGACATGAACAAGTCGTGCGCCTGACGGTAAGCTACACGCCTATCCATAACAGTTGCAGTGCCACTCAGAGCTTTGAATCGCAAACATCTGAGCGCCCGTCACTCTACAAGCTGACAAGTCTCATGTGCCTGTAATTTCACCAGCACCCTTACCCGGACCACAGTAATGCTGACATTACTGCTTGGCGGCAGAAACAGGTAAGGTAGCAGTACTTCCCCGGACGAACTCTTTCAAAGGACCTCTACTGCTACTAAATATGTTCAATGGCACGTGTTTTTAATTGATGCAAAGTTCGATCAAAGATTTTGTTCATTATCGTTGAAAACAGTAAATTTTCATGGTTTTCACATGTGGTCTGTGGTTTTCACTTTGTTATTATTAATACAAAGATCAAAGATCCGGCCGGATTCGCCAACTAAGCTACGGAACTAACCAGCAGACCTCACGAATTTTTCTATGTGCTTGCGTCGTATCTAGTAATATATGTATATAATATATATAGTAAACTTTGACTTTGAAACAGAAGAACTAGAATCAAGTCTTATTGCAGTTCTTCTGTTTCATCTTCAGTGTATTCTGCCATTTGAGTATTAATTTCATAAAAATCTAACAAATGAATGGGTACATATTCCAAGAGCTTCAAACACTTCAGTATCAACTTAACTCTCTCTCTCTCTCTCTTCAGTATCAACTTAACTATTTATATAAAAAAAGATGGACTAAGGAGATTTCTTGGACTTAGGTTGATCTTGAAGTCTACTCATTGGACTTGGGGATTTAATGATTTTTCAAAACATTTTAAAGGAACTACTTAGAAATAAAACGGTGAGACTAAACCATAGACAATGTTGAGTTTTCGCCAATGGTGGTAATAGTGCACAAAATTCCTAAATGGACTTAGGGATTTCTTGAACTGGGTCATTCAATTGCTCTATAGATGTAGGTGTTGGATATTTTCCGTTTTGTAAACTCTTTTTTCTTGTACCGTGTATAGGTACATGTTTAAAGACTTTTTACTGAAAACTTTTTCAATCTTCTGTCATCTTCGGGTGTTTCATGCTTAGAGGACGGAAAAAAAATTCCATAGTCTAAGGTTTCATGTCATATGAAATCTGACATCAAAATTTACGTAACCATGTCCAAACCACGGTTTTATAAATAATCTAGTTGACATAATTTCGAAAAGATGAATAACAACAAACACAAAAAATAAACCTACTTATCAGTTTTTCAATAATATCTCAGAACCATGTATGACTTTGGTGAACCGTTGTCAAATTTTGAAGTAACACCTCTTCCAGCACTTAATCTTCAGATACCTCCAAATAAGTGGATAAATAGAAGACTATTACCAAAATTTTGGCTTTTTCGCACTCGGCAATAACATATCTCGATGCAGTCATCTGGTACCAACCTACACATCCATAAAAGCTATGTGACAACATGAAAACTTGAGACCAAATCTTCAAGTAAAATCGAGACCTATGGCTATTGATGAAACTTTCAAGCTGTTTGTCAACAGCAATAGCAATAATGTGGAAAATCTAATGAAGTGGCTTAAAGATGGTAAGTATATGGTACCCAAAAGAGCGCAATGCTTATTATAAATACTTAATACAATAATAATAATAACGCACACACTCGACATAA
The DNA here is from genome assembly GCF_003589595.1 of Hyposmocoma kahamanoa. NCBI lineage: Eukaryota > Metazoa > Arthropoda > Insecta > Lepidoptera > Cosmopterigidae > Hyposmocoma > Hyposmocoma kahamanoa. Next base: position 343,473 of record NW_020653614.1, on the reverse strand, counting down.
TCCCGCACTAGGGAAATCATGGACACACCTAGGCAACCACAAACTACACCCAAACTCACGAGAGAAATAAATGTAGCCTATACAAATATTTCTCCCGGCCCGTGAATCGAACCTGGGACCTCTGCGTCAGTCTGGCATGGTAACCGTTCGGGTTTTTCGGGTGAAAGAGTTTGTCCAGGGTAGTATTGCCACCTTACCTGTTTCTGCTGCCAAGCGGTAATGCATCAGAAGGGTAAGGGTGCTGGTGAAATTACAGGCACATGACACTTGTCAACTTATGTCTCAGGGCGACGGGCGCAGTGGTAGTGCCCCTCAGATCTTTGCAACTTAAAGCTCTGAGTGGCACTATAACTGTTATGGACAGGCGTGTGTTTGAAGTGTCCACAATCAGGCGCACACTTGTTCGTCCTGTCACTTGACGTTATACAAAAAAATTTTTTTTAATTCAAATGTAAGTGTGCATTTGACCTCCATCTCACCTGATGGAAAGTGACGATGAGGTCGACGATGGCGCATGCACACCTAAATAACGTCTATTCACTCTCGCCTTGAAAAGTCTCAAGTTATAACGTTCAGGGAACAAGTCTGCAGCCAGGGAAGTCCTCATCATAGCCGTTCGTCATATAAATGTGGAAGCATAACGCTTCGTACAAACATTTGGAATATTCACAACATAGGGATGGAAAGGGGAAGGCGGAATTAAATCGTGTAATTCCATCGCACACTCTCCGTGATATATTCTGTAAAATACCGACAAGCATGTACGATATTTTAGACCTAATTAAATAATGATTGCATACAATCGTCGAGTATAGAACCAGAAATAAAGACGAAATAAGGGCCATCCATCTATGGCAACTCATCAGGCAAATGGGCCTTCATCATCAGCAGCCTATTGCAGTCCACTGCTGGACATAGGCCTCCCCTAATGCACGCCATTTCGCCCTGTTCTCGGCTTGACGCATCCATTTCCTGCCAGCAATCTTCCGCAGATCGTCACTCCATCTGGCTGGAGGGCGTCCCACACTACGTTTGCCAATGGGCCTTACATCACTTTTAAATAATAAACTCTTGTTTGCGCTGAAATCACTAATTAGAAAGCTGAAATAATACAGTGCCAACTACTGACCTGTTTATACGTATCCGTATATCTCTAACAATGGGGGGCTGTTTCATTGGGTGGTGTGTGATAGACAGCAAAACATCTAATTACAAAACAAACGGAATTACATTTAATCTTTAATTAACTATTAAATATGTAGTTTTTAAATTGAACTTAATAAAAATTCATTCAATAAAATAATTAGTAAAACTTAATGTAGCGTACATGGGAATGTTTTCTTTGCAAAATTAAAAATAAAGTATTTAATTAATAACTATTGTAACTATAGTGAAAACATAAGGTGGTTTGCATCAATATTAGACATAACTGGTTGGAGACTGTACCACCTCAGTCAACCGTGACCATGGGACCTGTAAAGGGCCCGAAACGTCGGTTTGTTTGAAAAAACAAATATACGCGATTTAAATCCGGAAAAATAGTTTCATTTCCTATGTGTAACAATCGCGAAAACCTAAGAACTCGATAGGTTATTATATATAGT
>NW_020653614.1:318198-341859 GCF_003589595.1 Hyposmocoma kahamanoa | reverse complement strand
TACATAGACATAAAAATGCCTCGTAGCATATTTAAAAAAGTTTCTATAAATATATTAAACTATTCAGCTGGAGTGACGTCCGACGCAGATGAAGGCACCACCAGAAAGTACTTCGCAAACAGCGCTCCCGATTCTCAAAATGTGACACTGTCCCAGTTCAGAGCTGTGCTCTTTTTGGTAGCACAGAGCCAGAAAATGTACGTATAATAGGTACTATTCCTTACTTTTCAGCTTGTACACATTTACCAGTCATCAATATCTTTTAATCAATATGTTATGTTCATAATAATCGACGTTTGTAAACTGTCATTTTATAGCAATTTCTTTTAAAGTTTTCGCGTCAAGTGCATTGCCGGGTCATAGATTATGATTTTGTCAAACAGAATGAACATATCGAACAGTAGGTAAAAAGTAAACACATTGTTACAAAGGTAATAATTTTATTAAGAAAAAAAACATAGTTTGAAATTTGTACCTTTTATGTAGAGCAAATAATATAGATCAAGAAAAGAAAAATATAGAGTAGGTAATTAATGACTTCACTGCCTACAATGTTCGTATTTGTACTTATAATCTATGACCAGATCCTCATCGCACTCGTTACTTAAATAATTTGTTATGTCAGCTGTTATTAAGAGCTCTCATGCCAAAAAAGTTTTGACGTTGGCTCCGCCCAAATTTGTGAAACAAATATATGCCTGAAGTTCGCGTGACATGCGACAGGAGATGTTGAATTTTGCGCATTGAAAGTACCGAATTCGTTTTAGCGGAATAACCCTAAAGGGATTAAAAAAAATCAGAAGTGACAGTTGTCGATTATGCATAAATATAATTAATTATCTAATTTTTGTCCTAATAACCTGTAGCATTTCGAGGATAAAACAAAAAAATGTGAAAATTAGAGGTCATTTCGTGATTTTTATCTATCGAGGAAACTTTATTGTTTTATGTTTCTGATTAATGTCTATGCTTGAATATATCGTGTAGTTACTCATACAGTATTTTATTTTTAACTTTAAAGTAGATATACCCCTCTAAAATCAAATCGAAGATTAGGATTTTTTCCTCTGCTCCCTCTTAATAAATATAACGTTTATTCTAATAAGAATAAAAATAAGTAAAAAACAGCAATAATGTTTTTTTGCTAACTAAATTAACATTTTTGCTAACTTACGCGTGGTATGTGATTCCTTGTGTTTTATTTACTTTAACATGGTAATTAGTACATTTATACACCTATCTATACATATATACACACGGTGGTTTTTTTTAACTTGAATAAAATGACTTACTTCACTGGCTCAGCAATCCAAAGTGGATCTTGGCCTCTGACACTAAGATGCTCTGCTCTTCTCTCTTCTATGTCGCTTGTTGTCAATCGGCCATTTGAATTTAACACAGGTCTTTGTGGACTTGGTCGATCCAGCGATATCAAGGACGTCCAACCGACCTTCTCCCAGTTAGTTGCCCTAGATATGCTCTCTTGATTTCATGATCTTCACCCAAGCTCTCGGCATAGCCAAGCCATCGAAGTCGGGCTGATTTGGTCTCTCCCATGATGTTAGTCTCGTTTACCAGATCCTCAATCTCTAGATTTTTCCTTATCCGCCAGGCTAAATCTTCTTCCCTAGTTGGTCCCAGAATCTTCCTAAAGATTTTCCTCCCCACCACTAATAGCTTGTTCTCCTTCTTCAACGTCAGCGTCTAGGCTTCGCATCATGACTTGTCTAATAGACCCGAATCTTAGTTCTCCTACTATAATAATTAGTGCCGTGAGGGCCTCGTGCTGGCTGTCATGGCGTAGAGGGGGTCTCCCGGGTGGCGGTTTTTTTGTGAAGAAGATTTTGCAGTCGGCCGCTGATGGCCTTGACTGCGCAACCGGTAATAAGGGAGCGAGCTGAAGGCTCGTAAACCGTAAAATAAACTAAAAATTAAACTTAAAACCAAGTGGGCATGGACCTTGGCTCTGGGCACTACTGAGAACTTTCGCTAGAAGGGCGTGCTGTCGGCGAGAATCTACTAGTGTACGAGCTGAAATGAGGGGCTCTACGATCACGCCGGCGAGGATAGTTGGTGCGTGTGGTGATGGACTGATTTGCGATCTGGTTAGCCTTCAAAGTGGCGAGACTGATAGGGTGATCAGTCATTTAGGACTTCCCTTAGGCCGACGGGTCCTACGTACACGGTAAAGGTGTTCCCTGAGGGAAGGCATAGTTGGATCCCAGGTGGTGGATGGGAAAGCAGTCGGTAACAGCCTAGCTACCCTATCCGATAAAGTATTTTCTTTTATATATGACTGGCAGATGACTCCATTCCACCTGATGTAAAATGGAGTCCAAACGTGAAGGAATCTAGTGCAGTGTTGATACCATCACTGCCCTAGCCACATCCACATGCCTACAAGATGCCTCTTCACGCCTCATTTGAAGGACCCCAGACAGAGGGAATACGTGCCCGGGAAGGGAGTTCCATTTGTCAACTGTGCGACAGAGGAATGTGCCACCAAACACTACAAGGTTTGTAAAACGGTGACTGCGGGGGCCAGCACGCGTGCTTCGGATCAGGAAAGGGGAGGACGGGATAACGTTGAACAGTTCTTCAGAGAACTTGCCATGGTACATCCTATAAAAGGTGCTAAGTGATGCAACGTCTCTACTCTAATTGAACCTCTACTTTGATTGAGACCTCGTCATCGCCAATGACTTGTGAGGCGCGACGCTGCAAACTGTCTAAGGCATCGAGAAGGACTATGGACTCGCTGCTGACTAGTGACGGGTGTGGCCAGCTAGTATTTCTGGGGTTGTGCGGCGGGTTAACAACCCTCACACGTAAAAAATACATTGTTAATAGACTGACACGAGAATAAAATGACGCAGTTTTACAAATGTCAGGTTTCTTATCAAGGATTTTATTTTAACGTTTAGAATGCATATTTCTCGACCAGAGGTTAATTCACTAATACTTTAAATAGCTAGTTCACAAACCAATAGCACAGTAACCATTAACATTTGTTACAGAAACGAGCAGATCATAGAAGATCGTCTGAAATCAAAGGTCTCAAGTAAGATATTTGTTGCTTTTTGAAGCTTATTAAGTAGGCCTGACTAAAGCTGCCCATCTGTTTGATATTTTGTCAAACAAGCTCGAAAATGTTTGCAAAAAACCAACCCACAAAAAAAGAACACACATAAACAACTATAAATTACACCCAAACTCACGAGAGAAATAAGTGTACGCCACACAATAGTTATTTGTTATGCTAAGGCTGCAAAGTTGTTATTTGACGCGAGGGCTTGTATTGAAACCGGAGCAAGCGATGACTTCTAAGATTGAACCATGAGCCAAGCGAGTGGCCTGAGCGTAGTGAGGATTTCAAGCCACGAGACGCAAAACAACTTTGCTGCCGAGCGAAACACACAACTGTTCACCTCACTATAGCGAAGACATTTTTGTAGATGAAAGAAAAACAGTTGAACTATAACAAATCAGTTTTAATAAACAAAATTAGTTATCTTTGTCAATTTAATATCAACAGTAATAAGAATAAAATATAATACCAACGGATTTATATTACATAAATAATTTACGGCAAATCGCGTAGTTGAACGTATCATTATGTTTTTTTTTTCATCGAAAGAAAAAGTTAGGTGCACCACAGTCCATCGTCAAGTTTTAGACCTTTTCCACGTGCAGTTTTCTAATGAGAAAGAAAGTCTTTCCGAGTTAATTAAGACAAAATATTTCTCCCGGACCTCCGCGTGGCAGTCCAGCATGATAACCGTTCGGTCATGGAGGCTATGTAAATTCATTTCTGCCCGCTTCTCAAAATGTACTGGATGTAATGAAACTTCAGTGATCGCTAAGTGTGGAGATCCCAGTTTCGCTTTCCGATAGGACCAATTTGGAAAATAAACTTTAGCCATAACCACATTAGTTACTTGGATTCAAACCAGGGAATTCCAAGTCATCAAAACAATGGAATTCTCTCCAGGACATTACCCAGAACACCCAGGCTAGAACAATTTAGACGAGTTTATTATCCAAATTAGTCCTACTGGGAATCGGAACCGGGACCTCCTCATTTAGCGCCCACAGGACAGACCGTTGGGCCACCTAGGTCATCATTAAACAATCTGGGTGTACTAGGTTCCGGAGAGAATTCTATTTCTCTAGATTTATAGCATAGGGATTGTCCTAGTTTGAGACCAGGTCACAAGTCAGTTCATTATAAATGGCCTGTATTTTAATGATCTTTTTAAGTTTGCAAAAGCAGCAGGTAAAAAATCTAAACGGTCATCTTTTTTAATGATTGATTCTCTTTCGCTGAGACATAAAATATATTAAATCGATGGATATTTCAATCTGTACGGAGCTACGCAAAAAATGTTTGATTTGTATAAATTAAGTTTGATAGTTTTATGTTGGGCTTCAAAACTAAGACAAATGAGCGTTAAAAATTAAATTTAGATTCTTGTTTCTAAAACTACGCAAATGTTGATTATATTTATGTACCAAATATTTGTAACATAATTTGACCTAAAAACATGTTCGGAAAATTCCTACGCAGCCGGAGGGACCGAGAGATGTCTAGCTCTCCGGGGTAGTGCCGGAGATGTCAAGTAGCAGTGTCCTGCGACAATGTCCGGACATTGCTACCGACTTAAAGGGTAGAGCAATCGCGAGTCGCGAGTACTCGAACTCGAACCAACGATTCACCAAGTTTGACACGATCGCCCGGCCGACCCACAATGTGTTATGTTACTTTAGTTGCAGACATCCCCGTTTTATGTTCGATTTCAATAGGTTGAATCCTAATAAACTGTACTAAGAAACACCCGTATAGATATCTACTTTTATTATGGAAAGATCACTGAACTTCAGGAAAAATGTTTTTGCCTGTATTTCCCGAAATATGTAAAATTTCCATTAGCAAGAAATACAAATTGACTGTCTATTTAAACTTTATTAAATGTGAAAATCGTAAGTCCTTAAGCCCACAAAAAAAAGGGAGAAAATAATATTTTGTTAATTTTAAAAATATATTTATATAAAATTAACCATACTAAATTAGCATTTTTTTACCTTCAAAATATACTACATTAATGTATCTATCGAATAAAGAAAAAGTAAACGTTTATCTCGAAAGATCTTGGATCCGCTTTTCTAAGGTTTTTTTAGATTTCTATGGAAATAGGGTTGTCACAAACTGTATAATTTTTACACAACTACGTGGATCAATGGAGGGTCATGTGTTAAAACAACAACAATAATAATATATTTATTTCGAATATGAATAGACTTGTATGTGGTAGTAGATACAAAGACGTGAACTTATTTTAGTGTTTGTAAATATAAAATTTTATTCATACATGTAGGAGCTTTGGTAGCCCACAACAATTCAAATTCCTTTATGTGGTTCAGATAACATAGCCCATGAATTAATTATTAATTACATTAATTGAATTTTTAATTTACATTACTTACATTTAAAATCAGGTGAAATAAATTAAATTGAAGTAATTATGTCAAACATAATTTAAAACAATGTACGTTACATAGATTGGCATATCTTGTTAATATTCACGTATGTGCATTACGTCGTGTGAATAAAGATAAATTATTCTGGCAAATGCTGAAAGCTCATTCATTTTCCTCATTATCGGATTGCAGAATGATTTCGTATGTTGCTGGCGTGATATCAGCAGCTTCAATACTAATGTCTTCTGTTGGGTAATGATGGTAACGAACATTTTCCGTGATCACTCTTAGAAGGCGAAGAATTTACCAGGTATAGGTAGAGTTTTTTATGTTTGTGTACTACGTGCCAAGAGGATAAATAAGGATCAGGCGATCCCAGTGCACGGTAAAACAACTCTGTGATGGTCGTTTTCCAATCCAGCTTTCGTGTAAGGTGCTCTCGATAATAACGTCAAAACTTGTTCCTTGATTCACCGGCTTGTTCCGATAACATACCTATTGGTAATGTGCTACACTCAATGAATATAAAACATTGCACTTTGCAGACAGGATAAATATTCAGTGACAACCCTAACCCAAAATTTAAAATTCAATATTTCTGATCTCTTGTGTTTGTCGCATCTGGATTTTTTTATGGTAGTATTTATTACTGTAATTAACAAATCCGCGTTAAAAAAACGTGCTAATATGTAGAAATTCTTCAGAAAAAAAATAACGAAGTCATAAAAAAAAATTGATTGTGGTCTAGGAAAGCTTGATATTTTTTTGGATTTATTGGTGCCTTTAGTAGTTTTCTATCATAACATGAAACATTTAAAGAAAAATCATTTACGGGAAAGGAAAAAATTCGGTTTTTATGGATTTTTCTCAATTTTCTAACTTTCTCTAGCCTGGAGAATTTTATTAGGAACTTTCTTTCAATATTATGTTTCTAAAAAACACATAAAACGAGGATGTCCGCAACTAAGGTAAAATAACTCACTGCACGACCGCGGCTCGAGCGTGCTCCGAAGATCGCCGAATCAACCGACAAAGTGCACCTTGTTGCATATTGCCGAGTGAGAACGAGTAGCCGATGCGCTGTGTGAATAAAGTATTCGGGTCGGTGGGGCGGCTACCCACAGAACAACAAATAAAGTAGAAGTGGTTAGTAGGTCTATAGGTCTCGAAAGACCTATCCATAGATCATACACTATATTTGAGACCTATCTGAGCCTAGTCCGCCATTTTCGCTTTGTATGGTATGGTTGTGTCATTCTTTCGTGCAAATTCTCTAACATCCTGGAAAAATGCCTTATTGTGCTGTTTTGGAGCACAAAAATGATGGCAACACCAAAAATATTACCCGTGGTGGTATTTCATATCATCGGAAGTCTTATTTTTATAAATTTTCAATTTTACAAGAAACGAAAGTAAAGCTTATACCCTTTCAATATAGTCGCTTCTTTTTTGGAGAACTAAATTAATAACTCAAATTCGTCGTCGTTCAGCAAATGACCACTAGATGGCAGTACATTGTTTGAAATTTCAATATAATATGAAAACGTCGTAACTTGCAATAATAGGTATTGATGGTATTGAACTTTGAACGATACGCCAACAGGATAAAGTTTAAATTATATTAACGATCCAGAATTTGTTATTTCTTTTTAAATTTGAAACTACGACCAATCAATATCAAGATTTTGTAGTGTTTCTAATTACGAATGTGTGAATTTTGGCGAAACGGTTCTCATAGTAATCGAGGGTTAAGCCAAGATTGTTTTTTCTTCCGTGCGGCTATCGAACTGATCTATCTAGCTTGACTTCATAAAATAATATAAGACGAACTGTTTCACAAGGACAATTGTTCTAAGTTTTTTCGAATTGCAGCTTGAAAAGAGTTTTAATCGATTACTATATCGTCAAAAAAAAACTATAAAAAAGAAAACTACCGTTTAAAACATTGACTTACAAATAAATGGACGACGGGTCTAATACAAAAACCACGAAAAAAATGTCCCAAGTCAACCTATTTAAACGTAGTGACATGTAAAGGAATATGAAAAAGCTAAAACGTTGAATTTAAATTGTAATGTCATCGCAGTACTGTCTAATTTTGCTTGCTTCGCTGTCAGTCGAACAAACGAAGACTAAAGCGTGAATGACGCTCTGTATACGATTTTAACGCCCTATAAGTTCGGACACTTTTTAGCGCGGACCCGACGTCCATATAATTGTATGTCAATGGTTTAAAATGTATTTTTTAACAAGGTTTCCATTTGTTTACGTTTTGGACATCTGATTATGATTCATCGTACAATGGTGGAGTATTTTCACAAAAAATATAACAGTATATTTCTATATAAATTACTCCATAGGTACTCTACATATTCCAAAGTGGCAGTCAGATAGGGAGAGGGAAGCTGCTGCTGAGAGGTACTTTCACAATTTATCTGAAACTGGTAAGTAAACTGATGACTAAGTTGACTGTAATTTTTGATAGCGTCCGAATGCAACCGACGACGACCGTACGGCCGCGTCGACACTCAAACGATTTATCATAATATTCTTGCCTCCTAAAACGCTAAACACCGAATGTGTAGGCCCAAGAAAGCGTGCCCTCAGTTTTGTATGATGTCCATGCTGCACTGTAGCATTGATTTAACCATCTGAGTCACGACGAGTCGTAGAAATTGTCCTATGTGTTTTTGTTATAGATCTTTGTAAGTTTGCATCCGTTTGTATTCACAATAACAACAAAAGTAGTGAAGTTATTGCACAAAAAATCTCAATAAATACAAGTTGTTTAATCTTTAACTTTCCAGGTAAAATCATAGACGTTATGTATGAAAAACTTTCGGGTGACGGCAAAACCAATGTGGACGGCATTGTTCAATTTCTGAAGGATTGTAAGTATTAAAAATAATTAGACCATCTACACGCACATATGGGCAACATGCGGCCCGCGAGCCGCATCCGGCCCGCTGTAAGATATAATCCGGCCCGCGAGACATTTTGAAAAAAAAAAACTCAATGAAAAAATATTAAACTAGGTACTTACACTCACAGCGACAGTGAAGCCCCAAACATCTAATCCTTTGATGTTTGCCGCCTCACTCTTTGATAATCGCCGTCACTCGGCTTACTCGATCAAAGTCTTTGATGTTTGCCGCCCGACGCCTCACGGGCGGCAAACATCAAAGACTTATTGCTTCTCAATTATTCTAAAACTAGTTTATTCCAGAATATTCCTTCATTTTGCCTATATAAGCGGGTGTATGGCCCGAACATTTGTGCAGTTCTATTCGAGCTACCGAGGTGATAACTTCGACAAGCGATATTCTAGCGAACTGTTTGAGCCGTGAACTTTGTGTGCATCTTGAGTGGTTGTGTACTAACTATAGTTTGTATTGTTATTAAGTTTAAAGAACGAAAAGTTAACAAAAATGATGTCTGGTGGAAAAAAACGAAAAGTAGATACTGAGGGACGCCAGTTTCAAGAAAAATGGACTGAAGAATTCTTTTTTATTTTACACAATGGTAAGCCTATTTGTTTGCTGTGTAATGAATCCATTTCAGTAATGAAAGCATTCAATATAAAGAGGCATTACTTAACTAAGCATACTGCGCTACACTCACTGACAGGAGAATTAAGAACAGACAAAATCCAGAAGCTTACAGCAAATTTGGAGAAACCAACAAATGTTTCATTCATCATTTCAGAAGAAGTAGAGTTGTGCGATTTCTACAAAAAATACCTAGAAGAAGACAATTTTCCGCAGCTGAAAATTCGCAAGAAGATTGATTTGTGCTTTTGGCAGTACTTATAAATGCGAACAGTTCTTTTCGATGATGAAAATTAATTAATCAACACATCGTACAAGACTGACTGACGATAATTTTGAACTTTCTCTCTCTCATTCTTTACGTGTTTGTATCAGTGGAATTAATCCAAATATCGATGGATTAGTTTCCCAAATTCAAGCTCAAGTGTCTCATTGATTGACTTTCGTAGTTTGTAGCAATTGCAAATTTATCGATTTACCGATATGATGTTGTACCATTTTTTTAAAATTCATTTTTTAAATAAATTGTACTAGTACTAGAATAACATTGTGATATTATTTTATGTCTGACATCTATTGACACTAATTACTTTAAAATGCACTAAGCACTTTTAAACGCGGCCCGCGAACCTATTTGCATACTAAAGTTTGGCCCTCAACATGTTAAAGGTTGCCCATACCTGATCTACAGTAACGTCCCATTATTGTTTGAAATTGTAACTAAGACAGTTTTCATATTTTTAAACGACTTTAAAAAAGGAAGATAACATTTGGAAACGGGAATAAACGCGTTTACATACGAATAGATATTTTTCACACCTACCTAGTTTCCCGACGTTTCGGCCAGGTTGCTCTGGCTGTGGTCACGGGTTGACTGGTGATGCGATTTACATCTCCATATCGGCGGTGGAATCTTCAACCACCCGCATAACATTTTTTAAACTACTACTTTCCGCCACCCCCAATGCTAACGGTGTCCCTATTCTGGTCCGCAGTCGATCGCGAATATTGAGTTTTTGCAAACACCGGATTCCATGCTGCGCATGCTGCATTTGCATGCTGATAATTTGAAACCGTCCCCCGATTGAAATTATTATGTTTTTGGATTTCAATAATTTCACGTACAACTCTTGAATAAAAGTGGGGAGAATCTGCGTACGATGAAACTCAATCCAGTGATTTGTACCCTTTTCCAGTAAATGTTCTGCAATAGCTGACTTGTTACATTGTCAATTTTTTACAGCTATGTATGCTAATTCTTTGATACCGCAACTGCAATCAATTTTTTAGAGGCTGGTGTTTGAAGTGGTAAGACATCTTTCGGAGTACCCACCATGTTGCCGACTTTTATGCCCGGAGTCTATGTTGTCGGTATGGAGAATTGACGTAAAACGTGACCTATCTTACCTAGCGTTTATTCTTGTTTCCAAATATTAGGTACAATGCAACGCGAAAGTTTAAAAGATTATAAATTAACATTCACATTAGCGTCACAACACATTTATGAAAATGTAATTTATGTTAAGAGAAAAAGTAATTTCCTTATGAAAAATAGTGACAGACATAAAATTTATACGAGGAATAAAAATAAACTAGCTGTTCTTGATAGCTGTCTTTACAAAGTCACATTTAAAGTAATAGTGAAACAAAAACTTTATACTAAAGGTTATATAACTTCTGCGTACTTGGATGACGAAAATCCGTGGTAGTAACCCGTTTAGCTCATGATGGTATTCTCGATCCCTGTTGTTTGAAAGCAAAAAAAATATATTGTAAATGTTGAATGTGTACAAATGCTATTTACAAAGAGCAACCTCTAGAGTTTCTTGCTCATTCTTCTCAGGGTATCATCTGCCTTACGAATGAGCGGTAGAGTTTAACCAATATGACGATTTCAAGTGTAATAATGCTTAAAGATTATTTTGAAGAAGTTCTTAATTTTTATTGGAAAGAGGGTACAGTCAGTACTCAGTATTGGTCCCATTTAAATTTGAAGGAAACATTCCACCTCTAAGGGTGGCAAACTAAGGGACGGATACGGTTTCGCGCACTTTCCGGTAACCGATCGCATTAAAACTTGACAAATAGATGTAATTCTACGAACTTTTGAGAACAGTTTTTTTTTAAAGTTGCCCGTGTCTTTAAATGGACTTCGCATTCAGGTAGGTCGCTGCAGAGACATGGCGTACCTATCTATGGGGATCCAGTAAAACTGCGGATGTACACTGATTACTATGTGGTGTGAAAACACAATTCCTAAAAACTTTCTCTATTGAAAAGAAAACACAAACTTACCTCGAAATTTTAAAAGAAAACCTCTGAATTCAATAGATACTTTACATATACCAATGATTTTTTGAATATCAAAATATCAATTGAACTAAATAGTACACGTATACTATACGGTATACATTTTTCCAATGGCATTAATATCGTTGGTAAAAAAAATCGGAAATACAGCCAGTATTCGACACTCGCGGTATTATACAGAGTGATAAAAAAATCACTGACAATTTTTTTTCCTGTGCATAAGATTCAGTAATAGAACACATTAGTGAAATAAAACAAAAAAACCCTATTCTTTTGATGTTAATATTTCGCAATAATTTCTAACGCGTGGCTACCTCAAAATAGTAAATAAAATTGATGAAGCGGCGCCGAGTTGTCTAGACGCCTAGGAGCTAGCACTTCGCACCGCGCGACGACAGACCTGCGCTAACGCATCGCGCGTTAGTTTAATACTTTGTTGTCTGTCAAATACAAGAATTCGCTCACTGACTCCGCCCACTGCCCCACACCGTTCTTGTTGCTATAGCAACGGCGTCAGCTAATCATCGAGTGTCAATATTGTTCACAATTTTTCGGAAACTTTAAGACGACATAACTTACTTATTTGTTAAGTATTTGAAATAAAAACCGAACATATATTTTTTATTTCCATCATACATATATGTATGCTCATTTAACTCTTAACTTACGTAAGCTAATTGGCCGTCCATAAGAACCGGAAATAGGTCCGTCTCGGATCCGCAACTTCCGCAAAGGAAGAATTAAATTGGTCAGTGGTTTTTTTATCGCCCTGTATAGTTCTGCCGCTCGACCGAAGCGAAATTTGGATTCAATTGACAATCGCCAAGACACGTCTCTCCCCCCGCGACCCTCCTCCTCGCGCATCCGCGCGGTCCCGCTGGCCAAACGAGCCCTGCGCGGAACGCCCTCCTCCTCGGGCCAGCCTACCACCATCGGCCGGCCCCATGGGTTCCTCTTAGCTTCACCGTGGGATGAAATCGACCACGGCTACTAGAGCCCCCCCGCCACGACAAGGCGGGAACCCCTTCGGGGGGGTTTTCTTTTAAACCTAACTTAACCTGACCTAACTGAACTTAATCGTGTCTTTGCGATAAACACCCAAAATATCCTGAAAGAATAACGGTTTCGTTATAATTCGATTTTCGGTGTAATGAACATTCGAACAAACGTTATTTCGGAAAAAGAATTCAAGTTTGTGATAGGTTACCCACTACCAGCGTCGAATGCCGAAAACCAATACAAAGATTTATAACAAAAACACATAGAAGAATTTCGAAGACTCGGTAACTGGACCCATGCCTCAGATGTTTGGGGCAATGCTACGGTGCAGCATGGATATGGGTTCATGTCCGACAGGGTCGACGACAATTTTTCTGCGTTCGATCTTTGTATTCATAATCATCAAGTGTCTTTTTTTCTGAACAGCAACCATAATGGACGTTCTTCGCATAAAGGAGGATCAAGTGAGGCTGCTGTTGTCCGGTGTGAAAGGCAAGGTGGACCGCAATCAGTTCAAGGATCTCATGTTTAATTTAGGGCGATCGAATGGTACTAATATTTCTCGTTAGTTTTAATCTTAGCCCTTAAACGCAATGTCGTGATAGACTAATTTCTTTTTTTCGAAATCATTCAAAGCTCAACGATAGATGGCGCCACGGCAAACAAAGATCTGCAACAAACACAGAAAAATTTGTAAGGTCTACTGGTTCGTTGCGTGGCTTAATTGGCTGAAAAGCGTCGATGACCTTGAGCGATCGATCGTGGCATTTGAATGTGTGTGAAGTGAATTAGCTAGCTAGCGCGACATAGGTCCATCCAGCAACGCGTTTCAGCTATCACTGCCGACAGTGTTGCCAGGTCAAATCTGAAACAATCGGAAGATATTGCACAGAAAAAACAGTAAATTGAGGAAAAAAACAGTAGATGCTGAACTTACGGTGTTTGAAACAGTTTTAATCGATTTTCTTCAAACATTGTCACATAATGTTTTTGATGTTACAATGTTGGTATCTGACAATAACAATTGTATTTGGATAATAATACCATAGATGTTACTTCCCCGCATTTTCTAGACCTGTGATTGACAAATAATAAAAAAATAAATGATTGAATAAATAAAAAAAACATCATTCAGTGGAGTGCACAAAGTACCTATTTTATTATATAATTAGCTAGAAAAAGGATTCGAAATTAAAAAAAAAGAGAACATCTAACAAAATTTTAACGAACTTTTATTAAATTTACAAATTATTGTTTTCTTAAGCCTAAAGGAACGAAGTATCTTTTAGTACAAGATGTCTTACCGTGCTTACGCAATTGCTCACAACCCTTTATCAAATCAAATCACATAAGAATCAAAATAGTAACAAGTAACAAAATACATAAGAAAATCGTTAACAAATGGCTCACGTCACCGATGATATCCGAGCGGGCGCCGACAGGTGAATGCCTCGCTCTGGACCCGTTCTGCTTTTATATCGTGGTGAAGGACGGTGCACAGCCGAGAGGGGTGTACAGCTTACAATATTATAATTTTATAAGAACAGTTTATAACATTTTTTATTTAATGTGCTATACAGTCATTCCGAAAACATAAAGTACGACGTCGGAAACGGAAAAGACGATTCACAAAATCTAAAACGCTGTCAATAATTGTTACAAAAAGTGAAAAATCTGAAAATTCCTAAAAAACAGTAGATTTTTGCTAAAAAACAATAGAACGGTAGATGTCGTCCAAAAACAGTAGATCTACTGAAAAAACAGTAGACCTGGCAACACTGCTGCCGACCTTTGTATGCGTAAAAGAGAAGAAACTACCAATGGTTTGCGCGCGTCTCAAAAAAAGGGTTTATTTCCAAAATTAGGTTCAAAATGGAAAAAATGTAACAACCACAGTTTTCATTGTTGAGTTATACCTTATTCGTCAAAATTTTATGAAATTTTTTTTTAATTTACTTAGTATATTACGGATATATTTGCGTTGGAACCGTATAATAAGTGGTGATTTTGAAATTTTTTTTGTCTACTTAATATTGTAAAATCGTGTTTTGGAGACAACAGCATTTTAGATAATATGATGGAGAATAATACACATTTTTTCCACTGCCACAAGTTAAACAGATCTTCCTAAAAACGCTTTAAAAAGAAGCATAATTAACGGTATTCAGCATTGACTTACAAATAAGTGGACGACGGATCTAATACAAAAACCACGAAAAAAATGTCCCAAGTCAACCTATTTAAACGTAGTGACATGTAAAGGAATATGAAAAAGCTAAAACGTTGAATTTAAATTGTAATGTCATCGCAGTACTGTCTAATTTTGCTTGCTTCGCTGTCAGTCGAACAAACGAAGACTAAAGCGTCAATGAACTCTGTATACGATTTTAACGCCCTATAAGTTCGGACACTTTTTAGCGCGGACCCGACGTCTATATAATTGTAAGTCAATGGTATTCAGCGTCTTAATTGGCTGAGCATATGACACGGATTGCCTCTGACTCGCCGGCCGGATCGAATGAATTTTTTATTTTTTCGGTCTTTGTTATAATAATTATGCAAAGATTTTTAATTTTAAGCAATTTATTTAAGTAGCTGTAGAGATCCTTGTGAAAAACTTCGTCCACGGAAGTACTGCCACCTATTTCTGCCCCAAGCAGTAATGTCAGCATTACTGTGTTCCGATTTTGAAGGGTAAGGGTGCTGGTGAAATTACCGGTTAAATTAGTGGCACTGCGCCCCAGATTTTTACTATTTAAAGGTCAGATTTGCACTGCAACTGTAATGGACAGGCGTGTAACTAACCATCAGGCACACGATTTGTTCGTCCTGTCACTTGATATAATAAAATTAAATTAAATTTAAAAACAATTTATGTAACCTACATACACGAATTACAGAATTAGTGTTGTAATATCTATTGCAGTCCAAGCGACTTGCTTGGACCCGTCGTCTATGTAATGGCGGTACTTCACATGGCCATTTGTATTTGGTATAAATGGAAAACAATCACTGGTGATAGCATGTGTGAAAAAGTATTTGCTTGGATTTGATATGATCCAACAAATACAGCAAACACCAAACTCGCGTTACCGCGCGCTGGTCGATTTCTCGACGCACATCAAAGGAACCAAAAAGGCAAATTCGGAAACAAACTGTCCACACTATGATCATATTAATTATTTTAACTCCTTATTTGGCTTCATGTGTCGACGGCATCGAGTATATAATCAAAAATAGAGACGAAATAAGGGCCACTTAGAAAACTGATATAGTACAGCGCTAACAACTGACATGTGTGTACGTCTCAGTATATTCCAAAATATTCTATATTTGTTGTAATAAATATCTGTGACAATGGGGGGCTGTTCCATTCGGTGGTTTGGGAAAAACAGCAAAACATCTAATTACAAAACAAACGGAATTACATTCCGATGAATAATTAAATATGTATTTTTTAAATTTACGTCCATTACAGCAAAGCTCAAGTTAAACTGGTTGATTTGAAGTGAATTTTTGCCACCTTACCCATTTCTGCCGCCAAGCAGTAATGTCAGCATTACTGTGTTCCGGTTTTGAATGGTAAGGGTGCTGGTGAAATTATAGGCACATGGGACTTGTCAATTTATGTCTCAGGGTGACGGGCGCAGTGGTAGTGTCCCTAAGATTTGCTATTTAAAGCTCCGTGTGGCACTGCAACGGTTATAGACAGGCGTGTAACTTACTATCAGGCGCACGACTCGTTTCTCCCGTTACTTGATGTTATAAGAAAAAAACTGACGACACCCGACATTTCGAATTCGGGTTGGCCAATCGGAGCGCAGTTGTCGACGTAATGGTTTAGTAGAATAGTTTTTAAACAAAGTGAATGACATTTTTGTCTCTATTTCTGGTTATATACTCGATGGTAGGTAACATTTGTCAGGGTTTGTATGTTTGTCTGTACGTTAAATATTTTTCCAAATACATCAAATTATTGGTAGCTAATTAATTACTATCTCGTAGTTTTCCTGTAACCCGAAGGTTGCCTGAAAGAGATTGCTATATAGCAAAAAGGCCACCTGTTGTACCTGTCTTTTAATTTGTTAAATTTAAATTTTTTTACTTAAATTCTTTTATTTGTCCCAGTGTGCAAAAGTAACGCACAATAATAACGCACACACTCAACATAGCCCCGCACTAGGGATACCCTGTGTCGCGGGTACCATGGACACACACATAGACAACCACAAATTACACCCAAACTCACGAGAGAAATAAATGTAGGCCATACAAATATTTCTCCCGGCCCGGGAATCGAACCTGGGGCCTCTGCGTGGCAGTCGTAACCGTTCGGCCATGGAGGCAGTTATTTGTTACGCAAGGCTGCAAAGTTTGACACGAGTGCTTGTATTGAAACGTGAGCACGCGATGACTTCTAAGATTGATGAGCCTAGCGAGTGGTTCAAAATTAGAATCCTGAGCGTAGTGAGAATTTCAAGGTATGAGACGCAAAACAACTTTACTGCCGAGCGAAACACACAATTTTTCACCTCACCTAGATGAAAGAAAAACTGGTTGAACTATAACAAATCAGTTTTAATAAACAAAATTAGTGTGCCCTGTTCTGCATAAATGAGTTAACCCACAAAATGACAGTTTCGAGATATTGCGCATTCAAGATTTTTGGCAACTATTTGTCATTACTCATTTAATTAATGAAGTTTACAGGACAATTATATATGAAAAATTTGTAATGAAGTAAGCGTTACGATCGGTTTATAATTTTTTTAAGTTAACAAATTTATGATTAGTAATTAAATGAAATTCGATATATCAACAAAATTATTACTTTAAGTGTCAAGTGTGGTTAACACATTTTTGCTAAATACGGAAAAGTACGTATAAAGTGTCACTTAATCCTTGCAAACACTGAGACATCACATTTTCATTGTGATCATGAAACCAAGTAACAGTAGTTGTATTTTTGTCAGTAGTCAACGTGTTTTGCTTTCAATAATCAATATCCCTTTTTCTTTGATCAGTAACAATCAGGGGTGCTCAAAAGGAACCTCCCAGCATGACGTAACATTCGTTACTTTTACGAGATTTGATCGAGACATGTGCTTCGAGGGTCTACCTCTTCCCACGTTTAAATTTACTAGCATCCATCCTTTCTACTTGATCATATAATCTTTCACTACACGACGCTCAATTATTACTTTTTCGTAGTGGCGCGGCTGCAGGGCCACAGTGGCGCACTGTAGCGGTTCTATAATCGCTTAATTTGAAAACGCACTAACAGAGCACATACTACTCAAAGCTCTTATACTAATAGCATTAACCAAATTTCACGCTTCTTCTGTCACATCCAATGAACCCGCACTTTCTTGACACGTTCTGGCTACCCATAAGAGCTCCATTTACCTGATTTCGACTATTACTTTCCATTAAAAATCATCACACTAACCATCTCTTACTAATACAGCCGCGGGCGTAGTGCTGGTGATCTTCTTGTGTATCTCACGCACCAATGAGCAGCTGCCATCGAGATCAAGGGGGAAGCAATGGCCGTGAGCTAAGGCTTTTGCTAGGAGCTAATAGACATCGCTAAGGCTTTTGATCGGGTCTGGCACAAGGCACTTCTATCGAAGCTACTATCTTACGGGCTTACAAAAGGGCTGTGCACTTGGATCGCCAGCTTCCTGTCTGAGCACAGCTTAAGAGTAGCTGTGGACGGATTGTGCTCGGACACCATGCTCATTAACGCCGTCGTTCCGCAAGGATCTGTGTTTTCGCCAACCTTGTTCATTCTACATATCAATGATATGTTATTAACTAGTAACATTCATTGCTATACGGATGACAGTACCAGTGATGCCTATTGTACAGGTCGCACAAATATATACCAGCAAGTGGAACAAAATAGATTGCAACTTGTGTACAAAATCGAGACTTCTTTGGGGCAGGTCTTACAATGGGGCCGACAGAATCTTGTCAAATTTGGGGGTTAAATTGGGGCAAAAAAATACCCATTTGTAATAGCGTCTAAGTTCCAGAACACCTTTACCCTTTTCTCCTTACCACCTCTAAGATTATTGGGATACTTGGACTCGACATCACGAACGAAATCCAGTTCCGGGGTCATTTGGAGGGCAAAGCCAAACAGGGTTACCAAAAAGCTCGCAGTGCTCAATAGAGCGAAGCAGTATTTCTCACCAGGTCACCGACTTTTGTTGTATAAAACACAAGTAAGGGCCCCACATGGAGTATTGCTCGCATCTTTTGGCAGGAGCTCCCAAATACCATTTGATTTGACTCACTTGATTCCATCCAACTCGCAGACGTTACGGAGCCCCTTAGCCTATGGAGAGACGCTGGCTCTCTGTGCATGTTATACTTACTGTCTTTAGAAAAGAACATTAAACTTTATATTACAAGGTATAAGACTGCATTCATAACTCATTTAAAGATTTTCTGTGGGTTAACACATTTATGCAGAACACGGCCCAGTTTTCGTTGTCAATTTAATGTCAACAATAATAAGAATAAAATATACCAACGGACTTATATTACACAAATAAGTAATGTACGACATATCGCATAGTTGAACGTGTCACAGTTTTTTTTCCATCGAAAGAAAAAGTTAGGTGCACCACAGTCCATCATCAAGTTCGAATTCAAAACTTTTTCACGCTAGGGTGGAAAAAACGCTTTTGCCCGCAAATTTCTAACGAGAAAGAATTTCCGAGCTAGTTACGTGAGAAAATTTCTCCCGGTCCGTCGGCAGTCTAGCATGGTAACCGTTCAGCCAACCAGGCAGTTCAGTAAATCCATTTCTGCCCGCTGCTCACAATGTACTGGGTTGTAACGAAACTTCAGCCATAACCACATTAGTTATTTGGTTTTAAACCAGGGAATTCCAAGTGCTATGAGCCATAAGAACAACGGAATTCTCTCCAGGGCATTACCCAGAATACTCAGGCTAGAACAATTTAGACAAGTTTATTATTATCGGAAAGCGAAACTTGGATCTCCACATTTAGTTATCACTGAAGTTTTGTTACTATCTAGTACATTTTGAGCTATGTAGCGCGTCGCTATAACACGTAGACAGGTTGATGATAATTGTTGCTTTGTATTTACAGTTCCGTCGCATCGTTTATCTTTCAATGAAACCGGCACCAATACATTGTCCCGGGAACAAGACGGAATTCAAAAATGCTATTTTACTGTGCTTTGCAAAATAGGTAATTTTATACGGATCGTATTAAATGGTATCAATATTGAAGCCCGACATCAAAAACTTATCCCGGCCATTCTCACATTCGGTGTTCTCAGCCTAATTACCGTAGCCATTGTTTTTTTTCGCTTCATATTGGGTATAACATTGAAATATGAACAACTTTAAGCTTAACTATCAATATGTCTGAATGGCATTAGACAAAGAATATTTTATGGAATCGGTAATTAGATGTAATTACCGTAGACGTGGATACGGTAATTAGAAAGTTAAAACTATTATTTCATTTTATTATTATTATTGTTATTATTATTATTAGATAAATAATATTTGATGTTTGTTTGCGATTTGTGTGTGTGATCGACAACGTAGAGCTGCCATGGGCGGGTCGAGCTGAAAATCAGGGCTGAAATCACTACAAAGTGATTTCAGCATTTCCCTGAGCTCGTGTCCGTCACACACATATTTTAATTTATTTTTTTTATTTTACATTAATTTTTTTTTTAATAATTCATTAATTCAGTAAATTGCGTAATTATACATTGTTTATCCTCATTTCTGTAAATTATTATTATTATTATTATTTATAAAGTTTTTTTTAATTTTTAGGTTTAAATGGTTTAAAACATTTTAAAAAAAACGACTATTTCTGACACAGCTGAATTATTATTTGTTTATTTTGTTACAGTTGGTTTCTTTCTACTAAGTATTTGGTTAGTGGTAATGATTAAAACTTGTAGATTTATCACAGCTGTTACAAGAACAGTATAATAATTTACATTTTATTTATTTCTGCCGATAAAAAGCCTTAAAAATTAAAAAGAAAATGTATTTTCAATCGGTGCAATTCATTGCAAAAAGTGAATAAAATTTTAAATCAAAGATCTAAAGATCTAATTACTGTTTCCATAAATGTTCGTGTCATAATAACTTAAAAACTTTTTTTTTATTTTTTTTTCATACCATTTAGAGATATTGATAGTTAAGCTTAAAGTTGTTCATATTTCAATGTTACTGGGTATATTAAGCGAGAAAAAGCAATGGCTACGGTAATTAGGCTGAGGACACCGAAACGGCTACGGTAATTAGGCTGAGAACACCAAATGTGAGAAAGGCCGATCCGCTTTCGCTGTATTCGTTATCGTGGTCTCCTCAACGATAACTTTAACGCATATCGTCGTGTATAGTACAAATCCGCGTATGTAGTATTGGTAAAAAAACGCGTATCTGTACTAAACCAAAACTACGCAGGAGAGGGATTTAACGTTATTACTTTGTTCTTTTAATGGCTACATCTTCAATTTTTGCACATTAAGCATTAATTTATATTGTCTACGGATTGATAATAATAGATTCTCGTAAATCACGCTAATTTGGTTGCCACGACATTTATGCGAATTTGATTTGGATACAAAACTACCGGAATGAAGACTCATAATCAAATGCTAGTTACGCGTAATTGCACTATCTCCGACGATATGGAAGTCATCGCCAAAACGAATCATATCGAGCCATGACCGCCTATTTATCTTTAGTTACATTTTTACCTAAACAGCGTTATTGCAAATGATATTTTAAACTATAAGCGCGTTACACGTGTGCACTAAGTTAGTTTCGAATCCGTTCACAAAAATTGCATGTACGTCATGTACGTCAGTCGTACATTACATGGGTATTATAATAATTATAAAAAAATTGGGTGGCGTGGCCACAGAGCATGGCGTTCATTTGAACCTTTGACCTTTAGGCAATTTTCAAGTTTAAGGATAAATGAGAATATAATAACTAAAATAGGGCTCCAGTTGAAAACCAAAATTTAGCAGGTTCTCTGTAATACAGAAAAATTCGTGAGGTCCGCTGGTTTGTTCCGTGGCTTAGTTGGTATAGCGTCTGCCACGGTATGCTAGAAGACGTCGGTTCGAATCCGGCCGGATCGAAGAAATTCATTCTGAGTGTTCGATCTTTGTATTAATAATTATGTACAAAGTTAGATATTTTATTCTTAAATCATTTGTCTTGTACTTTAGCCTGTTTTCAGGATTTTATATAATCGAATAAAGTACATTGTTTTGAGTAACAAATCACGTTCTTCAAACCATTCGATCCAGCGAAAAAGTTTCTCCCCCTCTCGTCCGGTGACTCATCTTGAGTCTAGATAGTACTGAATTTCACTGGATCTAATCTATTTTTATTGAAAGCTGCATGAGCATCCAAGATCCACAGATCTGCATTGATTGTGGACAACTCTGAAGACGAATTTTCTTGTAATCTGGTATATCTGTTTAACATTTTCACAATTTCAGCGAATATTATCGATGGCAAGTGTGAAAAATTGGTACAAGATGGAAAAGCGGGTTGTACCGAGATAATACATTTTCTACAAGACAGTGAGTTATTCAACATGACATTTTTTGTACTTGATTTTTTTTATTTTTTGAGTCACGCCATCTTTAAGCGCCCAATTACAAGAGGCGAAAGTTTTCTCGCGGCGACCGCCCAGTTACCACGCCTTCATGTACATTCTCTACATTCTATTTACTAGGCAACAAAATTTAAATTCATCTGAATAATACAACCGCGTAGACCAAATTCAAACCACGCTCGCCTGCGTGCCCGGGACGCTCATTTAAGTTAAAACGTAGAAGCTACACAAATAGAGCATATTTTGCCATGACTCGTTCACTACTTATTCACTACGTTGACTTCCCTGAGAAGAACGTACGTTGACTTCCCTGAGAAGAACGAGCAAGAAATTTTTGGGATTGTTCTATTCTAATAAACTTAAATGCTATGGAATACATTTCGCATCAAATTTGTGTGGAATCTAGAGCCATCTCGTCTAAACGTCAAACGTCGTTAAACTTAGGAAATGATAATTTTAATATATACACTCCGGTTAAATTTAACTTCACTCCTTGTTTTCATATTGCAACCCTGCCAACGAACATTTTGTTTCTCAGAAACGTCTCGCAACGTTTGTAAACAAAGAAACCGTCAAACTAGTTATTGCGATTTGTTCGTAGATAGTTTAGTAAATCGTTTCTCTGATAATAAACAAAACAACGCGTAATAATAGATGATCAAACGAACTTCTTGAAGTGAAGTTCGATCACTATTATTTGAGTCGCTTCATTCGAAGATATAATATTTAACCAGGTAGTTTCCTTAACTTGCTTGTTTTTAGAGAAAAAAGAAATGTTTTGACGTTGACACTCCCTACCAGGCGTCAATCGCCATTTTCTATCCTCATTCCTTGTAGAGTGGGAAGCAAAACTTATTTGGGAGTTTCAGAATCTTCACTTCTGATATGACGATGTCAAGGGAGGGTGTTGATTATATCTTCGAATGAAGCGACTCACATAATAGTGAACGAACTTCAACTTCAAGAAGTTCGTTTGATGATCTATTATATTTCGTCGCTTCATTCTCGATATAATATTTAACCAGGTAGAGTTTTAGAGTATTCAGTTTTGCTTCTAGTTGATTTTATGTAAATTAAAAACTATTTATTTATTTATTTATATTTTGCAGGGCACAAACAGCTTATATTACAATAAAATAGAGACTTAATTAAATAATTTGAAGCAAAGCAGTTCCCTACTGATAAAAATACAATAATATTTGATGCATTGATAACAGTAAGACAATATAACATTAACAATATAAATATAACATAACACACACACACACATACTCTTCACACTATACAAATAATGTATCACCACTCAAACCCGCCAACTCACTGTATTCATAAAAATGAATTAGTTAAATGTTTCCTAACACACGCACAGCTAGTGTTAAATAAGTCAAAATCGTAAATGGCAGAAAGTTTGTTAAAGTTTTTGCTCGCACGCCATATAAACGAATTGCGTTTGTAATTTTGTAAAGCTACAGGCAAATAAATAATTGATTCATTGCGTAAATGTTTAGTCGGGACCTTTAAGTAAATTTCAGATAGAAGCTCGGGGCAATCAATTATGTTGGTGGTAATTTTAATAAGATAGTTTATATCTGCTATTTCACGTCTTAATTCAAGGGGAAGTAAATGGTGTTTTTTAAGTGTCTAAATAGTTCGAAGAGTGATATGGCTGATTAGTTTTAAAA
>NW_020653614.1:272759-313198 GCF_003589595.1 Hyposmocoma kahamanoa | reverse complement strand
CGTTGGCCTCCTGTGCTACTCGCGCCACATATGGTATCCCAACCGGTGCGCGGTGCATCTGTATAAATTCTAATTTAAAACTTGAGGTTCTCATATGCGATGAAGTCGAGTAAATATTGTCTGTCCACCAACTCCAATCACTTAGAATTATATCTGGAAGATAAGTTGTTGTTTCATAGTTACCGTCATGTTTTTAGAAGAATTAGAAATTTCTGAATTTCCAGTAATTTTGTATATAACCAACCGTATTTAGTGACTGGGCAAGCTGAGATGAGGACACCAATCAATTGACCGTACTCCCGTATGGTACATCGGGGTAACCTCATTATTTTTTAAAGTAAGTGATAAATTTTAACGTTTTTGTAAAGGCAAACTTATACTTAAATTTTATGAGTCAAAATTGAATCTTAGAAATTTACAAACTTGACATGGTTGTAACACAGACTTCCCGTAATTAACGAAGAAGTCTGAACATTGCAATAAGTTAATGGTTGCATTAACATTATTGATGCATCGTCATAATCAGCTGTTATACAACAAATATCATCTAAATATACCAATAACTTAAATCCTTGTTGCCCAAATGTGTTACAACTTCTTTCATGATTTTGGTAAACACTTTCGATGCTGTGGATAAGCCGTATGTCAGAGCAATAAATTCATAGGTTTCAATTTCATTCGAACCACAAGGTAAATATTGAAATCTGTGGTACTTTCGGTCTGCTTCGCAGATAGATGTCAGTGAATACACCTCTTTCAATGCGAGGTATCAATTTTGAGGCAATTCGATAGTCCTCCATTTTAAAATGAGTTTTTCTTACAAATTTGTTAAAGAACGTTATGTTCAATATGAAACGTCTACTACCGTTGCGTTTTGGGGCTAAAAAAGTACTAGAAATGTATTGATGTTTTCTAGAACAGCACTTTGTCATCGCTCCCAAGTCAATTAAGTTTTTAATTGTGATATGCAATTTTTTCTATTGCTGTCTGGCGATAAACTAATGCCGGGTATTACAGACTGGTGTTGGTACCTGTTTACGTAATGGTATTGCTGGCGAAGCTGCATATTGGTTTTGCAGGTGGCTGTCGTCTAAAACAATTAACGATCTTCTTTAGAATTGAATTAGATAGGTAATTGAGTTTTAACTACTGCGTGTTTCGTTAACACTTATTAATTGCACGTATGTGGGATTTAAATTGAAATAACTCGCAGTTGATTTCTTATCGCAGTTAACTCATGGTTAACCTCAACTTAATTTTATTCTAAATGTACTTTTCTGAGAATAATATAATTATTAAAATCGGCTCGTAGTCGATTTCATTATCGCGGTTAACTCACGGTTAACCCTGACGTAAATTTATTTAAAATTAACTTTACTTATTAGCATGTAGGAACTAATATTGTTCAAATTAAAATCGATTCACAGTCGATTTCGTTATCGTGGTTAACTCGCAGTTAACCCCGACGTAATTTTATTTAAAAAAATCTTTACTTATTACCACGTAGGAATTAATATTGTTCAAATTAAAATCGACTCACAGTCCATTTCATTATCGTGTTTAACTCGCGGTTAACTTCGAGGCAGTTTTATTATAAATCATGTAAAATGCACGTATTAATATATCTGTTCGGATTTTCATCCACCCATGTTCGATTTGGTTATCGGGGATAACTCGCAGTTAACCCGATGTTTTATTAAATGTAGATTAGATTCACTTTTGCGATGTAGGAAAGCGAATATTTATTATAATTGCGGAAGTAGCAAGTAGTGCTATATGATAAAAATGAATATTTCCATTTTTTATTTTCGTTATTTATTAGCGTAACAAAAAATCTTACCTTGATCAATGTCCGACTCGTCTGATGATATTATGATCCTATGACGCCAACGACGTTTGGCATCTGTATTTTCCAAGTATTTCAGTTTACTTTTATAATATTCGATTTTTTCTGAGTTTCTTCGCTTTGACATTTTAACGGAGCTGTGGAGGTGTGCTTGTTGCCACGCACGAAAAAGAAATGAGGATAGAAAATGGTGGTTGATGCCTGATAGGGAGTGTCAACGTCAAAACATTTTTTAGTTTTCTCTAAAATCCGTGCGGTGTTGCCTAGCAAGTTAAGGAAAGTACCTGGTTAAATATTATATCGAGAATGAAGCCACGAAATATAATATTAGCTAAGATTCCTTTTGTAAAGCACATTCCGTAAACAATAAACAGAATTGTGTTACATTACGTTTGAAGTGACAAGTGTCTCCGACATATATATATATTTCCTGAGGAAGAGAGTCATAAAGAGGGAGATGGGGGCGAGAAATGGTGCCATATACACATTGACTTACAATTATATGGACGTCGGGTCCGCGCTAAAAAGTGTCCGAACTTATAGGGCGATAAAATCGTATACAGCGCGTCATTCACGCTTTAGTCTTCGTTTGTTGGACTGACAGCGAAGCAAGCAAAATTATACAGTACTGCGATGACATTACAATTTAAATTCCACGTTTTAGTTTTTTCATATTCCTTTACATGTCACTACGTTTAAATAGACTTGGGACATTTTTTTCTTTGGTTTTTGTATTAGACCCGTCGTCCATTTATTTGTAAGTCAATGCATATACATTAATTTGTGACAAATCAAACATTTCAGAACCTTTGTGACACTTTTGTGTATTCCTTGTATGACGGATCACCACTTACTAAAAATAAATTCAAGCTGAGCGTGAGTGTGTGTGCGCGCTTGGTACCGTGGAATGGTTTCCACTATATCTTTTCTCTATTTATTAATTTTTTCACTCATCATGTGTCCTGTCCAACGTTACTTATATTGTGTTATTACTTCTGGGACTTTTTTAGTCTTCGACTTGCCCGTGACTGTAGTTAGTTTCACTTTATTTTTCCTTCCTTATTTTATCTTTGTATTTGATTTGTAGCAACAATAATGGACGCCTTACAAGATAAAAAGCGAGAAATATTAGGTCCACCTATGAGCAAAAGGCGCAGGTCTTCAGTCGTCATTCGTTCGCCTTCATCCACCAGCATCGGGATACAAGGGGTACAAGATAAAGGACTGGCACCGTCACCGCCTGCAAAGTCTGTATCATCTACAACTCACATTAATGCGCCTGCAACTTCAACTACTGGGAAAAGTAATAAAGGTCAGTAGATTTAACCACTTACCTTGTCAAGTAAGTAATTTAAAAAAAATGCTTCTTTATTTTTTTAATTGTTTTTTTTTTTCATCTTAATTAATTTTGCCACCCTGCCTCCGCATGAATTAACAACACAAGCGCAACTACAGTCACAGATACCACCACCAAAAATATACCCGACACGTGTTTCGCGTCTCTGTGAGGCATCCCCAGGGGATGTTGATTGTTCGATCTTCGGCCGAAGAAAAAAAAATCAAGTTCTTAAGATGTCACGATTGGAAAATAAATCCAGGATTTTCGGATATAAATCAATTCACGCATCTAGATCAGCTGTGATATCGGTTTGTTTAAAGAAAAAGAAATATACCCGATTTAGATCCGAAATATTCCATTTTCCAATTCTGATTTTATATAGTGTTCTCTGTAATAACTTGGAACTTTTTTATATAAAAATGTAAGTGCATATTTGACCTCCATCTGTCCTGATGCAAAATGACGATAAGGTCGACGATGGAGCATGCACATCTGAATAATGCCTGTTCAAACTCGCCTTGAAAAGGTTCAAGTTATAACGTTCAGGGAACAAGTCTGCATCCAGGGAATTCCACTCCATAGCCGTTCGTCATATAAACGTGGAAGCGTAACGCGTCATGCGAATCTTAGGAATATCCGCAACATAGGGGTGCAACTCAAGCCTACGTCTAGACCCCCGGTGATGGAAAGGGGAAGGCGGAATTAAATCGTGTAATTCCATCGCACACTCTCCGTGATATACCCTGTAAAATACCTATAAGCAGGCAACTTTGCAGCGGTGTTCAAGGCTCTGTAGCTTCGCCTCTACTACTTCCGAGACTACTTGACACGCTTGTCAATTGAATCCAATGTGGCCAGTTGGTATGTGGCAGAGTCATCCCAAAGGTGGCAGCAGTACTCCATACACGACCGGACTTGTGCTTGGTACAGCCGAAGCAACTGTCCCGATCTAAAGTAACACCTCACCGTGGAAACGATGTCAAGCTTCCTTGCTGCATTTTTGGTTATGGATTCAATGTATCGAATTAGATGACAGGTCTATTCCAAGTAGGTGGAGACAATCAGCTATAGGTATGGATGTATCACGAAAAGTCGGAGTCAACTCAGGGACTCCGTTTTGTGGAAAATAAATACGCCTGCGTTTTGGTTGCGTTAAATTTGGCAAGATTGGCATCGCCCCAATCGGAGACTGCCTTGAAAGTCCAAACGGCTTACCATGGGCTCTTGACAAGACCAGACCTGGAACCCCGTTTTATATATTCTGGTGCACATAGCTGCAAACACCAATAAAGAATTCGTTATACGAATTCTGAATTCTTTACTGGTGTTTTCTGGTTAATTCCAATTACTGTATCTTTTAGTATTGTATTTAATTAATAATTTAACTTTAAACGCATGCTACATCAAATAGGGTTGGCAAATTAGGACATAAATCCGGTTCCACGGACTTTCCGGAAACCGATTTCAATAAAACTAGGTAAATAGATGTAATTCCAATAAAAAGCCGATTTTGCAGTCGGTTTTTTTAATAAAAGTTATTTTCATTGCACTTGCTCCTAAAAAGTGTCATAACATGCAGGCAAAGGCGACCGTAATGTCCTATATTATGCACACTGGCTTTTTCATTACGTTATCGCCCCATGGATTTTTTATGTCAAGATTAGGCAAACATTTTTTATGCTCGAAAAGTCTGAACGTATATGTCGCATGAACTTGAAGGATAAAAAAAAACTAAACATTTGCAATTTAACTGTTTTTTTGCTTAATTTATTTTGTGAATTCAAATTCTGCAGTATTTTTAAAATTTGGAAATTATTTATTTATTTTGTATCTAATACATTGTGACTGCATGTACCTTTAATGACGGGTTTACTTCTTTCTCTTTCACTTGCGTATTTCTCTTGCTTGCGTGAGTCGCTTCGCGCGTACGCAAAGATATGTCGCGTACGCGCAGGCAGGACTGTTCACGAGTCGCTCGCTTGCGCCTGCCGCTTGCTTTTGTGTTGCGTCTGTTTGATATCTGGCATGTTCGATATTTCCACGCAAGCAACAGGGAACGTTTGCGGAGGACAGCACCACTGGCCAATCGCAGAGCAGCAGCAGCGTCCACGCGTCCAATACAACCAAAACAAATGTAAGGTGTCGCGCATGCGCGCAAGTCTCTCCGCAACTCAAAGCCAAAGACTCGCGAACGCCTTTGCGCGGAAGGCAGATTTCCACGTCGTGTGGGTGCACACCAACGCAAGCAAGCTCAAAACGCAAGTGAAAAACTGAACCCGGCATTATAACATTTTAGTTCACGTTGTATTATCTATGGAAGAATAGCTGGCAATCTGTTTAAAAAAAACTCGCCATTTGCAAAATTCGTAAATGTTGTGTTGTGAAGCGATATTTATTCGGTAAAAACTACAGACCTCGAGTCATTAAAGCCCTCAACGTTCGGCTTCGGGTTTCTAACAAACCTTCGTTAATAATTATTTACCGTCATTATTATTCAATATACTATTTTTTCAAATTATGTTTACAACCTGTAGGTACTACTGAAATTATAATGTGACAACCAACGCTGTGAGCGACGTGTTGCCTACACGCACCTAAAAATCGCATGACGCACCTAAAAACCGAGAGTTACGATATTTGTCTTATACTATCACTGTTATTTAAACTCAAACAACATTGACTTACAATTATATGGACGTCGGGTCCGCGCTAAAAAGTGTCCGAACTTATAGGGCGTTAAAATCGTACTTATACAGAGCGTCATTCACGCTTTAGTCTTCGTTTGTTCGACTGACAGCGAAGCAAGCAAAATTAGACAGTACTGCGATGACATTACAATTTAAATTCAACGTTTTAGCATTTTCATATTCCTATACATGTCACTACGTCTAAATACTTGAGACATTTTTTTCGTGGTTTTTGTATTAGACCCGTCGTCCATTTATTTGTAAGTCAATGTCAAACAATCTTTATTTCTCTAACATGACCAAAAATGTTTGCATTACTTACAAAAAACGAACACGGAATAGTTATTTGTTATGCAAGGCTGCAAAGTTGTTATTTGACGCGAGTGCTTTTATTGAAACCTGAGCAAGCGCAGGAAGCTAAGATTGAACCACGAGCGAAGCGAAAAAATAGATTCTTGAGCGTAGCGAGACACACAATTTTTCACCTCACTATAGCGAGGAAAATGGTAGATGAAAGAAAAACAGTTGAACTATAACAAATCAATTTTAATAAACAAAATTAGCTACTACTGTCAATTTAATGTCCACAATAATAAGAATAAAATATACATACAAAAATAATGTACGACAAATCGCGTAGTTGAACGTGTCATTATGTTTTTTTACATCGAAAGAAAAAGTTAGGTGCACCACAGTCCATCGTAAAGTTCGAATTTCAAAAACCTTTTCCACGCTAGCATGGAAAAACGCTTTTTCGCGCAGATTTATAATGAAAAAGAAAACCTTTCCGAGCTAGTACCTCACTAGCTCATCTAAAAATTTGTTATTTAAGGATCGTGCGACTTCTTTCCGGCCAAGGGCTGCAAAGTAAGCTTGAAAATCCATTACTGTCCTCTTCTGTGAACTTTTAAATCTACCTACGAATAATGAACTATGTAAACAGGCAAAAGAAAAACTCATACAGCCAAATGCCAATTGTTCGTAATTGCGTGAATAAAAAAAATGTGCTTTTTTTTAAAAAAAAGGCGGTAAAATAAACTATAGTGCTTTGGTATTCTTTCCTGTTTTTTTGACCTTTTTTATATGTCCGTCACGAAAATAAGTTCTACTGAGAAGATCGATAATGAATATATAGTGATGGATACACATTCAACCACATCATCACAAGTTCAGCAGACTACTACTAAATGTGCTAGGAAAAACTATATCAAATATTACTTTTAATTTTAATTAACATTTTTAAAATTTTTCTATTATACCTCTTTAGTCTTCTATTATTTCCTAACATTGTTTGAGAAAAACACTGTATATGCCTCGGCGGGAATGGAGATTGCTTGACTCGTATTAATAAACGGCCTCGCTGGCGCTCGGCCTTGTAACTCATGCTCATTCAGCAATCCCTTCATTCCCGGCCTCTGCAATAATGTGCTATTTCTTAAGTAAGCAAATTACACTTGAAATCGGCATATTGATTAAATTCTACTGCTCATTCGTAAAGCAAATTTACATGAGAAGAATGTTCAAGAAATTCGAGTCTTTTTAACCGGCTTCAAAAAAGGAGGAAGTTCTCAATTCGACTGTATGTTCTTTTTTTTGTATGTGTGCTACGCGATAACTCCGGTATAAACCGATTTTCATGATTCTTTTTTTGTTGGAAAGGGGGTACTTACTTCCATAGTGGTCCCGTTTCATTTTGAAGAAAATCATCCACCTCGAAGGGTGGCTTTTTTATAAATAGCGCCTAACTTTAATTTAGGAGCAATTACTTTAATGGTTGATTATGCTATTTCTCCAATTCAAGGCGTTTTTCTCTCGATATACTTTGAGTAGTGAGAACCGATTTTTATTATCTCCATTGTCAAGTCCCGCATAGTGGCGAACTAGAGGATATTTCAATAAAACTTAGCAAATAGACGTAATTCCACGTACTTTTGAGGTCGGTTTTTTTTAGTACTCTGTACTGAGATAATGACTTAACAAAGTGTAATCTAAAACCGAAAGGAGACACGAAGTGTCGATACCACGTTATAAAACTTATTAGAATGATACTAAACTTATCTCTTTGTAAATATTATAGTATGAAACTGTGGACCCCTATCAGCTTCATCACTCTCGTTATACATTTTCTAGGAAACGTCCTTACTTTTCCTGATTCCTGAAAGAGGCGTCAAGGCGATGACGTCGAGTTGCGGACACCAGCCCGTTATACCAAGTACAAAGTACTATAATATTGGTGTCTAAATTACTTAAATCTCCTATTGTAAGCTATTTCTCGCTCTTTGACAATTTACTCACTATTCATGTCAGATCTCCCGACCTTGGCATATTCTATCGTACTGATAGTATCTCCGCATTTTGCTATTCGTTTTTCCTATGCTAATTACGTACTATTTCATCAATTTCACTTTATAAACATACTTATTTCGTATTTAATATTTTTATAAGTGACATTGATTGACAGATCTGTTACTCCTCTACAATCTATTCTTCCATAGATTATCCTGTAAATTACTCTTCCTTTGATATGCAATCTTAGCAGTAGAATCGTTTCTGCTTCTGGCAGCTCACATTTAGGTCCTCATTTCAAATTCAAAATTGGCTATTCGAATTTCGATGATCTATTTCTCACTGATTACCAAACCTTCATCATTCTTGTACCGACCTTGGAGGCATCTGGTCACTAGATCTAGTAAATATACGAAGTCTCACCTTTTCGAAGCCTGGCTTTACTTCTACCGCGCTTACGCGCCTGCCTGATGATCAGTTCCTCGATTGCCTCACGCTAAACCTGGTCTTTACGTTTACGCTCCTCATACCTGGACTGTGTGCCTCACCTTCACCAAGCGAGTTTGGAGTGGCAAGAGTAACTGAAGCCGACGCTCAAGATGAAGTAGAACTCCACCTCCGAGTACAAAGTGATATAATCCACTGCTGCACTACCACCGCCGTCTCGTCGTCATTCCTCGCTGCCCCCTGGTTCCGCTCTACAGCCGCTATCCAGCTTACAACCTCGCTGCTTTTCGGCTCGGCACCTCTGTCTTCAGCCACCAACAGTCGGTAAGGGTGCTGGTGAAATTACAGGCACATGGGACTTGTCAACTTATGTCTCAGGGTGACGGGCGCAGTGGCAGTACCCCTCAGATTCGACACGTGCCAGCTGTAGGTCTCGAAAACCCATCTGAGCTCAGTCCGCCATTTTCGCTTTGTATGGTATGGTTGTGTCATCCTTTCGTGCAAATTCTCTAAAATCCTAGAAAAATGGCTTATAGTGCTGTTTTGGAGTACAAAAGTGATAGCCGCACCAAAAATATTACCCGTGGTGGTATTCATACCATCGGAAAGTCTTACTTCAATATATTTTCAATTTTCTTACAAGAAACGAAAGTAAAGCTTAGACTTCTGCAATATGGTCGCTTCTTTTTTTGGAGAACTAAATTAATAACTCCAATTCGTCGTCGTTCAGCAATTAACCGCTAGATGGCAGTACATTGATTGAAATTTCAATATAATATCAAAATGTCGTAACTTGCAATAATAGGTATTGATTGTATTGAACTTTTAACGATATGCCAACAGGGTAAAGTTTAAATTACATTAACAATCCAGCTATCTGACCAATCAATATCAAGATTTTATAGTGTTTCAAATGAAGAATGTATGAGTTTTGGCGACATCGGTTCTCATGGTAATCGAGGCTTATAGCACTTCCATTGTTTTTTTTCTTCCGTACGGTGACTTATGGGCTAACTCAAAACTGCCGATAGATGCGTTTTGTGCCCCGCGATAAGTATTCACGTTACAGGCCTCTGGTGACCTGCTTACCGAAGCCGCACTACTCAGTAATGCAACTTGAGCACGCAACTCACTGATGGTATTGTCCGAGGCCTCCAATTTACAGTGAACTTCAGCAAGGCTCACTTTTAGGGACGTGATATCCTTCAGCAGCCTGATGACGTCAACGTGGTCGCACGTGACAGGGGGCAGCTCCTTCGTCACGAAAGCAGGCACGTTGTCTGGGTCGGTCTCCTTTAACAACGTGATGATGTCCTAGAGACTTCGCTCCTCCATCCCTCCGGTGAGATGGCATCTGCTCGGCAAATAATACATGGTACCTTTAGTATAAAGTTTTTGTTTCACTATAGTTTTAAACTTCGTGAATGGCAAATTTTGAATATCAACCAGAATCTTATTAGAGAAGCGTAGTTGCTGTATTTATAATACTAAGCAACGGATCCTATACAGAGATGGGCAGTGGGTTAAAACCCAATCAATCCGCCCGGGGTTTAACCGGGTTTTTGCCGCAGTGCCAGGTTTTAACCCATTTCTGCCCAAAGCTGTGGGCGAAATTTGATAGAATTCCATATTTATTATATATTACATATTTATTAAGTATATTACAAAATTTGATGTAAAAAATCTTTTGCAACAAAAAAGTGGCAACGATCTACATAATACTTACCTTGTAATCCTCTGGACATCGAGTATATAACCAAAAATAGAGACGAAATAAGGGCCATCCATCCCTGGCAACTCAAAAGGCAAATGGGCCCTTAATCACTTTTAAATATCAACTCTCGTTTGCGCTGAAATCACAAATTAGAAAGCTGAACAGCGCCAACAACTGACCTGTGCGTACGTCTCCGTATATTCCAATAATATTCTGTATTTATTGTAATAAAGAGAATATCTCCAACTATGAGGGTCTGTTCCATTCGGTAGTGTGGGAAACACGGCAAAACATCTAATTACAAAACAAACGGAATCACATTACATCGGTAATTAAATATTAAGTATGTAATTTTTCAATTGTCGTCATTTATAGCAAAGCTCACGTTAAACTGGTCGATTTGAAGTGAAACAATTGACGACGCTCGTCAATTCTTTCAAATTCGGGCTGGCCAATCGGAGCGCAGTTGTCACCGTAATGATCTGGCCGAATAGGTTTCAAACAAATTAAATGACATTTTTCTCTATTTCTGGTCATTTTTTTTTAAATTTATTGGTTCACCAACAACTGCTTACACTAAAACTACAGCTAGATAAATATATAACATTGTTTAAAGGCTGAGTGCAACAGTTATTTACTGGTAAACACCTCATGCCATAACTGAAAACTCGTAATTAAGTACCTATATTAAGATTAAAGAATAATAAATAAATAATGTCTAACCATTTAACAGTAAAAAGAAACAAAAGAAAACAGAAACAAAAAACACATGACCACTTATACTACCTACTTATTTAACAATTTATTGTGAACAAGCAGACGAAACTTGCTTAGTGAGATTTGGTGTATATCACAATGATGACTGATTTCATTGAGTAGATTGGACAGTCTGGGTACAGGTGAATTTGTACCTAAGACGGTGCGCCGCAACGGAGGATGAAGAGGTGTAATGGGGTGACGGGGTAATCTCGGTGGGATACGGTAATTGAAAAGAGAAAGCAATTGAGGGCAATTTATGTGGTTACGCAGAATTTTAAAGAGAAATAGAAAATCAAGGAATTTTCTCCGGTCGTCCAGGGACATCAATTTGAAATAACGTAATCTGTCAGCATATGAAAAGCTTTTTTTGGCTTTGCCGATCGAGAAAGCAAGATACCACATGAAACGCCTCTGTATTCGCTCCAATCGCAACCAATGAACGGCGAAATGAGGCCACCACACCACACTACAGTACTCTAATGTGCTACGAACTACACTTTGGAACAATAGTATTTTTGTTTTAACATTTTTAAAATCCTTGGTGTTTCTCATAACAAATCCTAACATTCTAGACGCGCGCTTAATTACATTTTCTATGTGTGGGACAAAAGTTAACTTTTTATCATACAAAACTCCGAGGTTTCTAATTTTATCACATTCCTGAACTAAATGGTTGCCAATGTAGTATTTAGAGGGTATAATATTAAATTTGAGACAAAATTTTCCAAAAAAACATTTAGCAGAGTTAAGCTTCATACCGTTATCTCCACACCATACAACTAGCCGGTCCAGGTCTTCTTGAAGCAGCTGTACATCGTTTATAGTATTTATTACCCTGGCAAATTTGAGATCATCAGCGTACATAAATAACTTCGAAAACCTAAAGCAGTCAGGTATATCATTTATAAAGATATTAAATAATAGGCGACCCAAATGCGATCCCTGTGGAACACCCGATGCTACGTTTCTAGGCCCTGATTGATAGCCGTTAATTACTACACAGAAAGATCGATCCGTTAAATAGGACATGAGCCAATCAAGAAACTTCCCCGAGAAGCCATATGCATATAACTTTTTTTAAAGTATTTTGTGCGGCACGCAGTCGAAAGCTTTGCTGAAGTCTGTCCCACTCCTTCATCCAACTCCTTCCCTGAGTCTAAAGCTTCGACCAGATTTTCATTAAATGTGACTAGATTGGTGCAAGTAGAACGGGCACTAACAAAACCATGTTGAAAGTTGCTAAGATAAAAATTAAAATGTCTACGAATATGCGTGCAAAGGAGAGATTCCAAAATCTTGGCAAATATACACAAAATCGATATTGGCCTATAATTCGTTGTTAGGCTATTATCACCCGACTTGTAAATAGGAACGACTTTAGCTCTTTTCCAAATATAAGGGAACATACCAGTAGCTAAAGATTTATTGTATATTAAATAAAGAGGTTGGGCCAACTGCGACGCACAAGAAGTAATAAACAGAGGTGTTATTGATGAAATAACACCCCTAGGCCCGGCTCCCTTATTTTTATCTAGTGTTTTAAGAGTTCTTTCAATAGTTTCTAGTTCTATTAATGGTACATCAAAACCCTGACTATTTATTTCCATGAATTTTAGAGATGACGATTCCTCTATACAGCAATTTCCCCCCAAAATATTGCCACCTGTAAAATCACAAATACTAGAAAAATTAGACGCAAATAATTCACAGACTTCAGCAACATCAGATGTTTTATAAGAACCATCAGTCATAGAAATGGGGTATGTACTAGATCCACCACGCTTAGCTTTTACATGTGCCCAAAACAATTTGGGATTCGCTCTCAATTGACTCTCCAACCTTTCTAAATGCTTTTTATGACATTCTCTGTCATATACTCGATGCCTGTGGATTCTCACTATTAAAAGCATTTGTGTTCTGTGAACAGCGTGCGGTTAGGTATTTATGTGGTGGTAGTGTCTGTCAAAGTAGTGTGTGGTGGCGTATGTAGCAAATACCAACCGCCTGCTGTGTGTAGGTCAAGATAAAAAACTACCCTATTGAACCTAACGTTGAGACCTCAAGAACCGTCCGTGCGATTTATTTAGTATAACCCTACAACCTAACGGTGTGTAGCCTAACTTAACTTAAAATATATAGATGGAGAATATATACAAGATATGAACGGGAAGTCTGTCACCAGGAGATCTAAGGTGACAAACGGAAGTTTTGTAGGAGGTACGGAAGTACACGTCGTGCAATGTGTACTGGAATTCTCACTGCCAGTCCAGCAGACTCACAAGACCGATCTACTGATGGCCAAGTGTGCCTTGGCCACAGTGATAGGAGTTGCGGGTAGTAGTACGTCACTAAGCAGGAGTTGAATTAAAATCAGATGGTAGTTGTTGACTGAGTATATTTCAATTCTTACTGACTATTCATACAATGTTTATTACTAAAGTACCGGCACGGTATGATGGCCGTTTTGACGTTTGTCCACTCATCAAGTTTCGTATTAATTCATAACTGCGTCGACGGTACTGATTGATGTACATTGTTGTCAGTGACAAGCAGAAAAATTTGTGGATTGTATTATGAGAAGGAGATATTTAAAATAACTAAATACTGGATTGGACTTCTTGGTTTTAATGATTACGAACATATAAAGATTACAGTCTTCACCTTAGAATTTTTAGTAATAATCTGTGTGGAGCAAGTGCTGTTTCCCGCCTTTAAGCCCTCTTGATATCTATCAATCAGGTTACCACACCAAGCAAGAAACAGCCTGCGTATAATTATCACAACCGTTTCCAAATCTTATTTAATTATATATTTTGGTAGACAGTACAGTTACTGTATAGCAAAATACACAAATTTATACAAATAAGTTACTACTATTTATGTACAATTTATAGAGATGTCTTGTAAATGCTAATACAATCGAGAAACAGCACGCGGTACACTAGTCACAACATCCGTTTCCGAATGTCATAATTATGTATTTTGCTAAATAATTCATAATTCATTTATTTCATTCTAGTACAAACATAACATTGCTAACAGAATATATCTAGACGCAATAGTTGCTGAAGTCCTAATACATTATAAATTAAAATAAGGTAAAGTTATAGTACAAGCAATAACACATTGTTCGTAAATAGTAAACAAATTCATGTCAAGGTAATACCGAAAATTATAAAGTAAAACGTCATGAAGTAAAATTAATAAAACGTCAGATTAAAAATTAAAATTATAGTGAAGCTAAACTTGAATACTGTTGGGTCTGGTCAATAATTCGAGGTAGGGTCCCGTGGAGAATACAAATTTAGACTCTGAACAATTGAATAGGTCTATCGAGGAGTCGGAGATAAGCAGCTGATTAATTATTTTAAGCGCCCGAGGCAAAAATAGTACAATTACTTCCTGTATCGCAAAATACTCGAATTTACGCAAACAAATTACTAATATTAATGTACAATATTATAAAGATGTTTCAGGAAAGCTAACAGTAGAATTTTACGACACATCGGCATTTGTTTTACGAAATTGAAAAAAATGAAATCTAATACCATCATCGAGTATATAACCAGAGATAGAAACGAAATGTCATTTAATTTGTTTCAAAACTATTCTGCCATATCATTACTGTGACAACTGCGCTCCGATTGGCGAGCCCGAGTTCGAAACAATTGACGGGTGTCGTCAACTGTTTCACTTCAAATCGACCAGTTAACTTGAGCTGTGCTATAATGGACGAAAATTGCAAAATTGCATATTTAATATTTAATTACCGATGAAATGTGATTCCGTTTGTTTTGTAATTAGATGTTTTGCTGTTTCTCCACACCACCGAATAGAACAGCACGGCATTGTTAGAGATATTATCTTTATTACAATAAATACAGAATATTTTTTGGAGATGTACACACAGGTCAGTAGCTGGCCTGTCTATATTTCAGTGCAAACTAGAGTTGATATTTATAAGAGCTGTATCGCTAATGTGTTACCAGGAATATATGGCCGTTATTTCGTCTCTATTTCTGGTTATATACTCGATGAATACCATCGTCACTTGTGGGATCGCTGGCCAGCACAACTTCTACCTCCGGCAGACTCGCGTCAAAGCTCAATGCAAAACAAAGCAGTTTCGGATTAACGATATACTTATTAAGTAAACATTTTTAATGATTTTTTCATCAGCTACCCCT
The DNA here is from genome assembly GCF_003589595.1 of Hyposmocoma kahamanoa. Lineage (NCBI taxonomy): Eukaryota > Metazoa > Arthropoda > Insecta > Lepidoptera > Cosmopterigidae > Hyposmocoma > Hyposmocoma kahamanoa. The sequence continues at coordinate 297,933 of NW_020653614.1, read as the reverse complement.
TGCAATATTAGTTATAAATCTAAAAACTTATAGATGCGACTCATATTCGATTATATTTTTCGATAATGAATTGAGATTTGACCTCACTTTTGTAATCTGTCAAAACGGCCATCATAGCGTGCAGGTAAATTAAAACAGAATTTTCTTAGTGTGCTACGTGTTGGTTGCGGACGAAGCTCTTTCTGTTAATTAGTTAATTATGTTACGATTGTTGCCTGCTGATGAGGCCATTTTTTCGTGACAGATTAGATGTATGTAACGATCTTGCGTTTTATTGTTAAACGCATGATGTTCAAAGTTGAACAACGTCCCTTTCGTATCAGCTCCGAATCCGAGAAATGACCGTCGGAAAGGTCACAATTGTTTAGAAATGTGTACAAGCGATATTCGTATTTTTTCGGATTCGGATTCTCCGTCCGACATCCGTCCGAAACAATTACTACCAAATAAGCAATACTTACTCACACTTGCGATTTGCAGATGACATAGTCCTAATGGCAGAATCGCTGGAGGAACTGGATCAGATGCTGAACAGCCTAGCATCCGCCTCGCGGCGGATTGGTCTCGGCATGAACTTTGATAAAACCAAAGTCATGATCAATGACCACATTGATCCGAGACCCATCTGCGTCAATGGCCACCTTCTTGAAGTTGTTTCCGAATACACTTACCTCGGGCAGATTCTGCAGTTAGGTAGAAATAACTTCAAGAAGGAGGCCAGGAGGAGGATTCAGCTTGGCTGGGCAGCGTTTGGGAAGCTACGTCGAGTCTTTTCATCACCCATCCCGCAGAGCTTGAAAACAAAGGTTTTCAACCAGTGCGTCCTACCAGTTCTAACGTACGGAGCTGAGTCGTGGACACTCACGATACGGCTAGTCCACCAGTTTAAAGTCGCTTAGCGAGCTATGGAACGAGCTATGCTCGGAGTTTCTCTGAAAGATAAACTCCGTAATGAGGTTATCAGACAGAGAACCAAAGTGATCGACATAGCTCTTCGGATAAGCAAGCTGAAGTGGCAGTGGGCTGGACATATTTGCTGAAGAACCGACAACCGCTGGGGTAAACGAGTTCTTGAGTGGAGACCACGACTTGGCAAACGTAGTGTGGGACGCCCTCCAGCTAGATGGAGTGACGATCTGCGGAAGATTGCTGGCAGGAAATGGATGCGTCAAGCCGAGAACAGGGCGAAATGGCGTGCATTAGGGGAGGCCTATGTCCAGCAGTGGACTGCCATAGGCTGATGATGATGATGATGAAGCAATACTTGACCAAATGAAAAGACGCGAATGAAGCTTCATACTGGATACTTGTCTTTTAATTTTGTCGAATATTACTTATTTGACATAATTGTTTCGGACAGATGTCGGACGGGGATCGAAAGTAGTCCCCTCGAATAGAAGTTAGTGCACAAGCGACATCTGATATGGTTCAGAGTTTTCTAAATTTATATAGTCTCGTATTCGGAACAAATGCGAATCGAAAGAAGTGCGCTTATATACAATTTTTTGTATCGGTTATTTCAATACGATTTTCAAAAGAATCGATTCAACAGAAAGGCAAATCGAGTCGTCTAGATAAAGCAGATAAAGAAAGCAATACAATACAATAACATTTTGTAATAATGTAATTAAACTTGAACAAAACTCAATTTACAACAAATATACTCCCGGACACATAATTCAGCCACCTCGTAGTTTTGTCGTAAAGGGCTAGAATACAAAAATGGTGATAGCATCGAAGAAAAAGTTTTCCCCGGTTTTGCAAGTCCAAACTCCCAACAAGGACTTATGGAAAAGACGTTTAATATACTAGTTTCAAAATTGCATTATAGTTTTTGATCAATCAAACATGCGTGGTGGCTCGAATTATGTGTCCGGAAGTGTATTTAGTTCTAAATACCTTTTACAACTAAATACACTTTGCACACTTTACAACTAAAAACCCCGGGTTAAAACTCGAGCGCTTGCCTGTCTCTGGTCCTAGCTATCAGAATAAATAAGTAATATTATTACTATTACATTTCAGGTATACTACGTGAGTCTACGAGTGCATCTCGATTGAGTGGGCAAAAGGATAAGAAACAATTGAGTGGGCAAAAGGATAAGAAACAATTGAGTGGGCAACGTTTGAGCGGGCAACGTTTAAGCGGGCAACGTTTGAGCGCGCAAAGTTTGAGCGGGCACCGTTTGAGCGGGCATCGTTTGAGTGGGCACCGTTTGAGCGGGCACCGTTTGAGCGGGCACCGTTTGAGCGGGCAACGCTTGAGCGGGCAACGTTTAAGTGGCCAAAAATCCAGTTCGCAAACTGGACAAAAAGGAGGATCAAAGCCAAAGCGTTAGATTTAGGAGAGAAATGTCTGTAAGTGAGAGGTAAAGGATTTTGTCTTTTAAGCCGGGTACTCATTAGCGAGCTGTAACTGTAAGGGCGCGTTCCCATTATGTCGTGACTCACATAGTAGTGCAGTTTAAGTGTCGTGGCTTGTATATTTAAATGAAGTTGTTCACACATAGAACAACACAATTAACTGATGTTCACGACTTTTTTGACTTTACGACGACAGACTGTCGTGACAATGGGAAGGGCTGGAACGACAGTCGTCAGGCGATAAATAAAACGTCACGATAAAAATGTGACGACAGATAATCGCAGCTTCAAACGATCCTGTCATGAACCGATAAATTGTCGCCACGATCTAGTGGGAACAGCTAGACACGACAGTCATTCAACGATAAAATTAACCTTACTTTACCTATTTCTGCCGCCAAGCAGTAATGTCAGCATTACTGTTTTCCAGGTTTGAAGCGTCATTGTGCTGGTGAAAGTACAGGCACATGGGACTTGTCAACTTATGTCTCAGGGTGATGGGCGCAGTGACAGTGCCCCTCAGATCTTTGCGTTTTAAAGCTATATTTGGCACTGCAACTGTTATGGACAGGCGTGTAGCTTACTGTCAGGCGCACGACTTATTCGTCCCGTCACTTATAAAATGATATTATAAAAGAAAGCGTCTACAATACAGTCATGACAGATAGTTGTGATAAGGGAACAGGTTATACGCGACAGTCGTTCTACGATAAATAAAACGTTACGGCATAATGGGAATGCGCCCTGATGTGACAGATACTGTAACGAGGCACTAGAGTGTACTCAGTCTTCACTCGCAAGAATGAGTACCTGGTTATCGTCGGCTCAGTGCAAACTGCACGAGTTCCGCTCGCGGCAAGCTTGCGTACCACGTACACACTGTGATTTTTGGTAACGTGACATGCAACTGTTGCAACTAGCTAGAGAGTACCCAGTTTAAGAGTGCTAAAAATGATGCAATGGTAAATGATATTATGTCTGTCGTTTCTTATTTAACATATTTTACTTAACCTTAAGATTGGTTTTAAGATTGGTTGCCTGATTAAGAGTCTCATACTTCTTAAAACGCTCTGTAGTAAAAATGATGCTCCTAGACCACCTTCAAATTAGACGCTTATACAAAGTGTTAATTTGCATTCTCGCCATACTTAAAAAATCAATAATATAAATAATACAAAATCATCTAAAAATATTAAAAAATATATTCTGTTCAGTATGCTGACTGTATGTAGAAAAGTTTTGCAAAATTGACTTTAAATCATGTGCTCTGCGCCCGGGCAATGGCCCCAACGGGGCCCGAGCAAGCCGGAGCGAGCGCTCGGCCACTCGGCATTTCACCGAACTATACGTAGTCTTTCTCGATCGCTTAATTACCTATTTCTTAGTATTAAGACTACGTATTGTTATGATTTATTAATTATTTACAATAATTAGGGAAGTTGACTTAAAATGTTTTTTGTTTGTAATTTCAATTTGGTTATTACCAAATTTAAGTTAGGTACCTACTCGAAATTATTACCAGAAGTGTCCCCCTACCACCACTGTGATTTGCAAAAATTCGCACATTGTCGAGAGGTTCGTTTCAACTTTTTGAGTAGGTACATTTAACTTCACAAGCTTGAAAGCGGCGACGATTTTTGCGCGGAATTGTTTGAGACTCTGTAATCTTTACGTTTCACATCACCCCATTAGTCACACACATGCCGTCCATAATTCGAAAGAGCGCTACCTTGATGGTAATACAGTTCTGGTGAACACCAAATATCTCTCAAACCACGCGCGACTGACTGCGCACAGATGATCAGGCGCCCGCTTGCGTTTGACAAAGAGATAACAAGAGAGTAATAGAGTCGGTTCGCTGTGTGATAGCACGTGCCGTGCAAAAGTTCCATGACCTTTGGATCAGGTGATTGCGAATTGATGTTTACCGCAAATGTTTAGTGTGTGCGTTATTATTATTAATTAAATAAAAAATAAGAATTTAGGAATTTTTTTTTCGATTTATTTATTTGTGATTTCGGTTTAGTTGCGTATATAGAATGACCTCTGAACAGCAGGCCACAATGCAAATCAACACATTGTAGAAGCCACAGTGGCGCCACTGTTGCCGCGCCACTACTAATTTTCATACAATATTTAAAAGCGCAGTTTAAAAAATCAACACAAATATGAATAACTTCTTGACTTATTGTATAAAATGGGTTCGTTTTTAGTGGTTTTATAAATTATGACCTGTATAATACTGCCCTCTTTGTCATTTGTTAACTGAAGATGATTACATACGGCGCCGTAACAACAGCGGTACCACCGCCACTGCAGTGCTGTAGAAAAGTTGCCCTTGAATTTGTTTACATCCTTCCATGCACACCGCTTCAGCGGCGTTACTTGAAACCGCGGTGGCGGCATTTCTTTACTAATGTAGGGGTCGGTGCCCTCACTTATTGGGTAAGTGCTGTACAAATAGTGGATACTTAAGTGAGGGCATTGTATGATTTCACTTGATCTGCTCATGATGCTGTGATCAACACAGCGCTACTGTCGCGAACCGCGCGTGCCACTTGCGACTGCAATTAGTGGAATAATAGTACAGTGTGTATTACGGGTGGCAAATTAGAAATTGCTAACGAGAGTCTATTGGAAGATATTGGAGGCCCGAAGCCGAACGCTGAGGGCTTTAATGACTCGTGGCTTGTAATTTTTTTCCCGGCCGTGCTAAGTACAACGTTTTATAACATTTTGAAATAAATATAATGATAATTTACTTCTTGCATGAATAAATTTCGCTTCACAACACATAATTTACATATTTTGCAAATAGCTCGTCTTTTTTATATATAAACAGATGGCCAGCTATTTTTCCACACACAATACAACTGGAAATAAAAGGCTTCAAAAGGCAAAAACGCATACAGCCGTGATGCTAAAGAAATATAACAAACAATTTCAAAATACTAAGAATGCTGCAGAATGTGAATTTCTAAAATTTATTTAGCAAATGTTTAGTTTTTCTATACTTCAAGCTTGTATGAAATAATTCAGATTTTTCGAGCAGTAAAACTTTTGCTTTTTTTGACGTATAAGAGAGCGTATAAGACCGTATAAGAATTCAGCATATTACAGCCGATTTTACCTGCATTGTTATGGCACTGTTTATGTCCAAGTGTGATGCAAAAATTATTACATTACGCTGAAGACCCGCGGTTGCCGCCACTGTCGCGCCTCTGCAGCGCTTCTAGTTTGAAACGCTTAGGCCACAAATTCGCAACGGTGGTTTCGATTTGCGCGTACATTGCTCGCAAACATGTGACTTGTAATGTACGCACCACGCACCGCCATTCTGAATTTGCGGCCATAGGATTCTTTACCTCTCACTTACAGTTATTACCGTCATATAATACTTAATTTCTGGCACACGTGTTACCTTTTTGTATCAATAATTTATATTATTGGCACGCGTTCAATAGAAATATTATATATTTGAAGAAGCTTGTGATATATGATGTTACATTCCAAAAACCTCAACAAACTTTTCGGTAGAATTTTCTCGAGACAAAATTTGATTTTTTATTTAAGATGCCAGTAATTAAAACAGTACCTACAACTGATTAGGTAGGTACATTATTTATATATTTGCTGCTACAGTAAACCTATAGCAGCAAATATCGTATCATAACAACTTGTCATGCCAGTTTAAATTAGACAAACGTAAAAGGGAAACACTCAAAGTTTCGCTCAATCATGACGTGTAAATTTATTGGAAATAAAACACCTTTAACTATCCCCGGGCTTAGGAAATAATAAAATATAAGAAAAATATACTTCCTCGTATAATATTTTTGTAAACAAAGCCATCTTCCTTATATTAATAAATTATAATCACTGTATTGATTTTTTATTGCTCTTTTAGGTCAACTTATAATACGTGTTACTGCTGCACGGGTCTCTTCTAAGAAGAGGATATTAGCATAATGACTACTGACATTTTACACAGAACTATAAATATAGTAGAAGTGTTTAGATAGCGTTGGACGCATGCCAACCATAGGTCTCGAAAGACCTATCTGAGGTCAGTCCACCATTTTGGCTTTGTATGGTATGGTTGGGTCATTCTTTCGTGCAAATTCCCTAAAATTCTAAAAAATGCCTTATTGGAAATCAAAAATTATTGTCGCACCACAAAAAATTACCCGTGGTGGCATTTCGTATAATCGGAAAGTCGTATTTTATAATACATTTTCAATTTTCTGTTTATCGAAATATTTTTTTTGTTACAAGAAACGGATGTAAAGTATATACCCTGCAATATGGTCGTTTCATTTTTGGAGAACTAAATTAATAACTCCAATTTGTCATCGTTCAGCAACTAACCGCTGGATGGCAGTACATTGATTGTAATTTAAATATAATATCTAAACGTCGTAATTTGCAATAATAGGTATTGATGGTATTGAACTTACAACGATACGCCAATTTAAATTATATTAAAACCCAGAATTTATTTCTTTTTAAATTTGAAACTACCACCAATCATTATCAAGATTTTGTAGTGTTTCAAATTAAGGCGATTATCACACTGCACCGCGACGCAGCGCGAGACGCGGAATCACGCGCGCGGTGGCGGAGACGCAGACCTGCGTCAACGCGCGGCTTAATCTGCGCGGGGGCAGCAGTCTAGCGGCCCCGCGTCACTTAAAATACTCACTTCGCAGTTGATAGCCGTAGTGATTGTATATGTAGCAGAGATCCTTCTTCAACAAGTATCGTTAATAATATACAACTCATTCAGGACGCTGCAGCTATTTGGTTTTTGTTTACTCAAATAAAAACATACCGAAGATATTGGATACATTCCTTTTTACGAACCAGATTGATAAATGGATAATTTCAACTTCATTATGAAGATTTAAGAAAATATGAAGATAAATTGGTCGATTTTCAATAGCAAATATAAATTTATCGACGTCGAGATCTATTAAGAAAACTGAACATGTCCTTAAGCTTAAAAATCTGCGCGGTAGTGCGGAGTGCAGTGTGCCATACCCTGCGGTTCGCCGCGCCCATAGAAGCGTTGTCAGTGTGTTCGACGGCGCGTGTTTTCCATACAAACGCAGCAGTGTGATAATCGCCTAAGAATGTTGAAGAAAGAGTTTTGGCGACATCGGTTCTCATAGTAATCGAGGATTAAGGCAATTCCATTGTTTTTTTTCTTCCATGGGCACAATGCAATCCCTAGACTGTACGTTTTGCAAGGGTTACGAATCTTCTAATTAATTGTTGTAACATTATGAACAGAGATGGGCAGTTGGTTTTACAAATTTCTGCCCAAAATCGTGGGCAGAAACGGCGAATATGGAATTTGGTATAATTCCATAAATACTGATAATAAATTTCGATTTGAAAATGTAACGATGCCGTCGAAGGAAAATTCACGAAATTTGACAAATTAACTACGTGTTATCTCTCAAATTCTCAACCACCAAAATCAGTCCACCCCACACCAGCCAAGCGTTTCCTTTATCTACCTTTCATTCTCTCGTATTGTTTTATTTCTACCGATTCTTATCGCCTAGTTGAACCGATTTGTTTCATTAATAAAATTACTTGTAAATCATATTGATTGACTAATTTATAACGAATTGTACGATTCCAGTGCATACGATCTAACGACTTCTTGTATCGATTTAGTTCAATGCGATTTTCAAGCGAATCGATTCGATAAAAGGTTAAATATTTTGTAATGATTTTACAAAACGTTAATGAGCTTTAACCCAATTTAAACCAGTTAACGAAACGCCGGGTTAAAACCCGGGATTTATGGTTCATATTATAGTGGAGAATTTTCTCAAAAATGGTGATGGATTATCTTAGTAAGTATATAGGGCGCACTATAAGTTTCCGGAACTGGCCACGTACATAAACAATTTTTAAAAAGTAATTACAACATTTGAAAATGGAACTCTTTGGCTGTAGAATACAGTTTGTTTTATCTGACTGTCACTTGTTTTTAGATTCTGGCGTCATTTTAGAAATTGGTTGTCTACATCACCATGGATTTAACTCGTGAAAATTGTCGTAGTATGATTTTCTACGACTTTAAGTAAAATTTAACAGCTCGGCGGAGCTTCCTTCGGCTCTAAACTGCTTTTGGCGATGAAGCACCGTGCAAGACGACTATTTATAGCTGGTTTGCAGAATTCAAACGCGGTCGTGTGAATCCAGTGACGAATTTCGTGAAGGTCGCCTGTGCACTGCTGTGAACAACAAAAACATCGATGCTGTGCGCCGTATAATCAAAACAGACAGGCATGTGACATACCATCAGATTCGGGTATCTTTAGGCTTAGGCATGAGTTAAATACAATATACACAAACATTTGGGTGTATAAAAATTGTGCTCTCGGTGGATCCCACACAATTTGACTGAGGCTCAAAAAACGGATCGCGTCCCTTGGTGCAATGCCATGTTTACCAGATTCAACGAAGGGGCATCAAATTTGGTGTGGGATATAGTAACAGATGACGAAACATGGATTTATAGTTACGATCCCAAAACAAAGCAGCAATCGAGCGTATGGGTCTTTCGAGATGAGCCGAAACCAGCCAAAGTGGCGCACGTTCAAAGTGTCTCTAAGTGGATGATTGCTTCTCTTTTTAATAAAACTGGACACGTGGCTACTGTTGCTTTGGAGAAACGTTGTACCGTGAATAGTGATTGGTACACGACCATTTGTTTGCCGGAACCTATTGAGAAACTCCGTAAAAATAACCGTAAGCGCCGTATCATCTTGCACCACGATAATCCCAGTTGTCACACAGCCAGACAGACAAATGAATTTTTGAAGGTGAACAACGTTGACCTTATGAGCCATTCCGCGTAGGAGTCTCGACCTGGCACCTTGTGACTTTTATTTATTTCCAAAAATTAAGAACCAGTTACGCGGTTAACGATTTTCATCACCTGAAGAGACTGTCTAAGAGTATGAAAAATATGCTTCCGAAATTGTCACGGACGAGTGGCATAAATGTTTTCAAAATCGGTTCATTCGTATGGAAAAGTGCATTAACGCTAACGGAGAATATTTTGAGAAGCAATAAATTTATTTCTGACATTTATAGTATTTTTTTCTTATTCATTCCGGAAACATAGTGCGTCACACGTATTAGCAGTAAAAACAAAACAAAATTCTCGTAATCATGTACTGGCAGACCTGTTTTTAAGGAAATTAAAAAAAAAAAAAGTTTCCAAAATCAAAACATTATGACGCATTCTGTTCGATTTTGTATGAATATATTATAATGAACTTTTTAATGAAGGACGTTAAGATTGTATAACTTTTTGTTATGGCAAAACAGGATTTATGGTTCTGACACAAATCGTTAAGTATTTTGGAACATTTTTGTTTTATGATACCAGAAATCAGAAAACATTCATTGTATGAACTGGAAGATTAAGATGTTACATATGTATGCACACATTTGTTTCGCAGTTCTTACCCAAATCGGGCGTACAATGTTTTAAAATTACAGTCATTAAAATTCAATTAAGATAAACTATAAATTTAAACGTCCATAAAATAAATAACAATAAAATTGAACATGATGTACATTTGTCAAATATTTGATGTCACTTTATAAAATTCACTTAGATTATAGAAAACATTGTCAATTAGCCATTTCTTTAAATGAGCCTTCAATTGATTACCATTTAAGTGTTTAATATCCATCGGAATTCTGTTTTAAATACTAATTGCCGTTACATAAGTGCCGTGGTCAAATATCGTGCTTTTTATTACAGGGAGTACAAGACGGTCTTTGTTCCTTACGTTAACGGAGTGTACATTGATTGTTTTGGTAAAAAAGTTACTGTGATTAGGTACAAAGAGGCATACTTCTAAAATGTATATTCCTGCTAACGTCAGGAAACCCTTTTCATTGTACAGACTTCTGAGGGAATAATCACTAGGTTTACAATACATTATACGCAAACATCGTTTTTGTATTGTGAATGTTTTAACAGCATCGATTGAGTTTCCCCAGAAAATAATACCATACATTAGTAAGGGGTATATGTTCCCATAATATGCATTTGTAGCAACTTCAACTAACGCGACTTCAATTAATACAGATAGTGCGTAGTTATAACTACAAAGTTTGCTTTTTAGCACATCTATGTGATGCTTCCAACTTAAATTTTTATCTATGGTAATACCAAGAAATTTCTAATGCTTACCTCATTGAAGACTTTATTTTCACAAGTTATTTGTAAATCTAGATCTACCATTTTATAACTACAAAACTGTATACATTTTGTTTTAGAATTATTTATTTTTAAATTGAGTGATTTAAGCCAGGTAGTAAGACCGTTCAAAGTATTGTTTATGTCAAATTCATAATCAGTTTTCGTTTTACCATTATTGATAAACAATATCGTAACATCACCTGCGAACATAATAGGTAAGTGCGGTGTATGATAGGGCAGTTCATTAATATAAATTATGAAGAGAAGCTGATCCTTATGTACTCCTAATATATTAGTTAAGTATGTTGACCTTACCTCTTGCACGCATTTATTGCTAAACATAGTCACACACAAAGCTTGTTTTCTATCTGACAGGTAACTATATAGTTATTTGCTACTCCTTGGATTCCATAATTGTCAAGTTGTTTTAGCAATATCGAATGCACAACACAGTCAAAAGCCTTTGTCATATCCAGAAAGAGTGCAGTAGTGTCTTTTTAAAGATTTACAGCTTCCCACGGATTACGTAGAAATGTAAAAATAGATATAATGATCTCATTTTACGAAAACCAAATTGAAAATGACTCAGTATATTATGTTTATCTAAAAAGTTAACTATTCTTTTGTAGATTACTTTCGAAAATATTCGAGAAATTTGGAAGAAAAGCGATGGGTCTGTAATTTTCTGAAGCTTTTTTGGAACCTTTTTTATGTAAAGGTTTTGTTAACGATAAGTTCATTTTAACAGGGAAGTAGCCTTTTGTAACATCAGTTATATGAACTAGAGGCAATATAATAATGTCAATGCTAGTCTTTATCACTTGCATTGAAATGCCATCATCACCACAACTCCTTTTACTTTTGATAAGATTTTATTATAGATCGAATTTCTTGCTCGTCACCTGGGTTTAAATATACACTCATACACACAATGTAAATTGAGGTCCTATAATCGGTTTACAATTGTCTATAAATTTGTAATTAAAATTTTATGCAATGTAATATATATTCAGATGTTCAGCTATTTTGGTCGGATCAGTTATATTTCCTTCGTCAGTTTGTAAATTATTGATTGTTGTCGGTATTCCATTTGTAGTTGTAATATTCTGTTTAATTCTATTCCAGGTGGCTTTACTTCTACTTTTTGTCATGTAGTTCATGTTCATTTTACATTTGACATTTGTGAACTGATTTCTATGATTATTTTTTTATTGGAAAGGAGGTGGTGCGCCTAAGTAGTGGTCGCATCCAAATTTGAAGAAAATAGGCCATCTCTAATGGTGACAATTAGGGGATGAATCCGGTTTAGTGTAATAATAATAAAATCTTTATTTCATAAAAACACTAGTGGCGGGAGCTTCCTTTTAAGCATAGCCTGTGTCAGGAGGCACAGCTCTTCATTCGCTACACATATTAAATTACATAAAATGCAATACTTCCTGGATTCTTTTTTTTAAGTTTTAGTGAAGCGACGTGCTCTTTAGCTCCGATATTTACCGAACCAACAGATTATGTAACAAAAATTATTCAAGTTGATCAATTTTGGTAATAAACCTGTCTAATAAATTATGACGTATGTGTGGTCACTTGAATCCTTGAGTACACAAATTGTCAAACGCAACATCATGATCCCAATCAGACAATGTCTTCTTTTTGAAACCCGATTCACGATTAAAACTTCTTATTCCGGATCAAATCCAAAACGCATTAGGACATCACTAATTGATTAGAATTCGAGCTGTCAAAAGTTAAATAAGTGGTTGTAGGGAGTATAATTTGTTTTACATTCACAAGCTGCAATCAAAGCTGCTTTAATTTCTAGTGATGACAAACAAATCAATTAGATAGCGCTTATTGCATACCTTTTTAAGGATACTGCCGGCTATTCTTTTATTTTGTTTAGGATTAGTGCCATCCACCGGTATTTGGAAGCGTTAATTTCCAAATTAGTTTATAACTCGTAGTAACACACAATCCCATCTACTCTACAGACACACATATTTGTCACAGTTCAGAAAATAATTTTAGCTCTTTATGAATATTTAAATAATAATTATAAGGAAAAAACAAACCATTTACATTTCATATTAAAAAGGAATTAATTGATATCCACTGCCATTTACATAATAATATAAACAACTTCCAGTCACAACATGGTGGGAAATCCGAAGGCTGTCTTACCTCTTCAAACATCTGGCGTCTACAAAATTGATTGCAGTTGCGGTAGTTGCTGCATAGGCCAGACAGAGAACTGTCACCGAGAGGCTCAAAGAACATACCGCAGCTGTAAAAAATCGCTAATGTAATAAGTCAGCTTGTAACGGTTTTTAACTTTGTATCGCCTCTCTCCTCTTGTATCTTATCATTTTTTTTATGTTACTTGTATTTAAATTTTAAATTTGAATTGTTCCATCTTCCTCCACTTTCTCATTTTATTTTCGTACCACGGTTACTCCCAGCTCGACCGCCACAACAGTCGGAGCTGTTAATAAGCTAATCATGTGTAATAATTTATAAGTCTACACCCTTCATGTATCTATTTCTGTAATTCAGTTTCTTGGCCCATTTAGGGGTAAGTGCCTTAATAATAAAGTGAAGGGAGTTTTTTATACTGTTATACCTGTTTTTTTACATTTACCTTTATATTGTTACAGCCTTTCTTTAAACTTTACTTCTCTAATACATTTTGTGGACCGGAAGTTTCCCATTTCTGTTTCTGTTCACGGCTAGTTAGGGTTACAACCCTTTCAAGCTGTTGCAGAACATTTACTGGAAAAGGGTACAAATCACTAGATTGAGTATCATCGTAGGTAGGTACGCAGGTTCTCTAATAATTTCAATCAGGAGGACGGTTTCAAATTATCTGCAGCATGGAATCCGGTGTTTGCAAAAACTCAACGTTGGCGATCGACTGCGTACCAGAACACGGCTGTGATACAGAATAGGGACACCGTTAGTATTGGGGGTGGCGGTAGTTTAAAAAATGTTATGCGGGTGGATGAAGATTCCACCGCCGATATGGAGATGTAAATCGCATCACCAGTCAGCCCGTGACCACGGCCAGAGCAACCTGGCTAAAACGTCGGGAAACTGGGTGGGTGTGAAAAATACCTATTCGTATGTAAACGCGTTTATTCCCCTTTCCAAATGTTAGTACAATGCATCGCGTAAGTTTAAAAGTATATACTTCCAGTCTATCGATCAGCGCAATCTAGATAATTGACGGGATTTTGACCTTCTTCAGAGTTACATTTTAGTAGCAGTTGAGTTGCATGTGAAAGAGTTCATCCAAGGAGGTACTGACACCTTACGTATTTCTGCCGCTAAACAGTAATGTTAGCATTACTGCGTTTCGGGTTCAAAGGGGTGCTGGTGAAATTTCAGGCACATGGGACCTTTCAACTTATATCTCAGAGAGACGGGCGTAGTGGCAGTGCCTTCTGTTATTGGTGACTTCAATTTCTGAGCGGTACTGCAACTGTTATGGACAGGTGTGTCACTTACCATCAGGCTTACGACTTGTTTACTTGGTATCATAATAGTTTCAGTGGAATTACATCTATTTGCCAAGTTTTATTAAAATCGGTTACCGAAAAGGGCTTTACAACAAAAAAAGAATCATCAAAATCGGTTTACAAATGCCGCTATCGCGATTGAGAACCGCCTCCCTTTTTTGAAGTCTATTTAAAAAAGGTATAGGAAATGTTTCTTCATTCTTTCTACATACTATTCTGTGTCAGAAGACATATATATAGTCTATGTCTTGTACATTTCCGGTTACTATTAAATTCCTCTCGAGATCCTTTCTTTCTCAAATGGGATCCTACATCAGATGCTGACTTCTTGTTGTCAATGGGACTGTCACGGACTCCTTTGAACATTTTATACTTTTTTCTGGTTGTCATGTTGACGGTGAGTTGTTGATTACATGCATTATGTCAAATGAAAAGACGACATTAAATTGGGGAAAATATTTTTTTTATTTTGTGGTCGCCGAAAAGAGCCCGGAACAACTTGCTCGCCATCAGGGGACCACCTCGAAAGGGGGAAAACCTATACCCTTTCAAACAAAAGAAGAATTTTCAAAATCGGTCCACAATTGATGGAGAAATATGTGCGTACACTGATATGCCTATAAAATTTGAGGGTTATCCTCGATTTTCATGGATCTTATCATTAGGGGATTAGTCCCCTCATCAGATTTTGACTTGGTAACAATGGGACCACCACGAGAATTCACCCTTTCAAACATAAAAAGAATTTTCGAAATCGGTCAACAATTGACGGAAAATCCTCCCTTTTTTTGAAGTCGTTTAAAAAAATGTACTTTATTAATTATTCCAATAATTGATGAAGACTAGATTTATATACCGATTACATAATAGTTTTTCACGTATCAAAACAGATGGCAAAGCCTTGTTACGTAGTCGGCCGATGACGTGTCGAGTGACGTAAACGATGCGAATGATGTGTGTCTTGTTGTGTTTGTAGATATAAATATTTTTCTGGCTTATTTCGATTTTGCGTCAATTAGTTATGCGAAACCATTAGAAGATGATATACCACCCATTCCCACGAAACACTTTGTTTCCTCTTACCTGCCTTAGTTCTTTAAACAATAAAAAAAGGAACCTTAATTATATTCAATCATCATAGACTGCCACCGTAGCCGAACGGTTACCATGCCGCGCAGAGGTACTAGGCTCGATTCCCGGGCCGGGAGAAATATTTGTATGGCCTACATTTATTTCTCTCGTGAGTTTGGGTGTAATTTGTGGTTGTCTGTGTGTGTCCATGGCACCTGGGACATATGTTTTCTATGTTGAGTGTCGTTACCTGGTTAGAACCACAAAATAATAATAAAAATATTATTATTAAACTAATAAATCTAGAAATAAGACGGGATTTTGAAGTTTTCAGAGTTACAATTTTAGCAGAAGTCGGGCTCCTTGTGAAAGAGTTCGTCCTTAGAAGTACTGCCACCCTACCTATTATTGCCGCCAAGCAGTAATTTTAGCATTACTGCGTTCCGGTTTTGAAGTGTAAGGGTGTTGGTGAAATTACAGGCACATGGGACTTATCAACTTATGTTTCTGGGTGAAGGACACAAAGGCAATGCCCTTCAGATCTTTGCGATTTAAAGCTCTGAGTGGCACTGCAACTGTTATGGACAGGCGTGTAGCTTACCACCAGGCGCACGACTTGTTCGTCCCGTCACTTGATATTATATAAAAATTAATATATGTAAGTTTCTATAATATATCAAATAATGGCACTGCCTTGTTGCACTATTCCCATCTCGCTTTATTGCCAAAGAGTTTCCTTATTAGGAAACCGTGAAGTTGCAAAATTCTATAATAATTAATGTGGAACTTTTCCTTCGTGAGTATTGCATGATATCATTGGCGTGCAATGGCGTCATCACTGTTGTAACAGTGTGCGTAGGGAAGAAACCAAAAGTATGTCGGGTGTCTATTTAAAACCACACGAAGAAGGAAAGCCGAGATCGATACCATATTAATGATACCCTCTCTAAGGTAGTTTATTGGTTTAATACTAACAATTCATTGCTTAATGCCAAGAAGACAAAATGTGTTAAATTTGAATTACCTTTTTTTTTTTGACGGGGGAAATCTTTATGGATACCCCTGAGCCCAAGGAGACTCAGGGGTTATGTGGGGACTCTCCCTCCAGACTGGAGGGCCTACCCACTAAAACCCCCCCGGGTTTCCCTCTCGCCGGTTGAGTCTGCGCCGTGGGATCGGTGAACATTCACCACGACAAATTTGAATTACCTAACGTAAGATCGACTAATCCAAGCATAGAAATAAACGGAGAAAAGTTAGACCTAGTAAACTTCAATGGTTTCCACATATATCTTCCCTGGCTAGCAGATTAAGCTCGGCTGCATACGCATTCCGCATAATACCGAGTTCTTAGGTTTAGGTTTTCGCGATACTACCTACATACTGCAAATGAATCACGCCTTTGTCCCACAAGAAGGGTACGCAGAGACCACGGAACGCCACGTTACTCTACCCTTACACAACTCACCAGCGTCACATACATCAGCTACCCTTTTCATACAACTTCTTTTGTTCTTGTCACTTCGGATCCCAGCCTTTTTGAGGACATCACTGATCTGATCAATGTAAGTCTTTCTGAGACGTCCTCTTAAAACCCTTCCATTCATAATCGCATCATAAATCTGTTTGGTAATTCTTCTTTTATCTATCTACTCTACATGCCCAAACCACATTTTTCTTCCTCTATTCTAGTCAATACATCCTCCTTCAGTTTATAATGTACCCTCCCCTGTTCAAAGCGAATAAATAAATTAGAATTTGATAGTAGTCATATGGGATCAGGCTAGACGCAACAGTCCATTGGGAACGCGCCCTAATTGCAAAAAACAAAGTTTTATTTACGAGGTAATAATACAAGAAACGGTAGATAGTGCAGATGATATTTTTTTACCGCAGACCGAGGTCATCCTATCTAAACAGTAAATACAACGGCAAGACAGTCAATGAATTCTTATTACACGCCAGCCATCGGGGCTTCCCTACAGGTGACTCTTCTGCAAACAAGTTTCGTGACGCAACGACGGCTCGCGGAAAGCACGGTTGTTTTTAACCTTCCTTAAAAGAATACCATTCGAAAGATTAAGTGCCATGCCTTGTTAATTAACGGGTTGCCGATTGTTACACGCCTCCATTACCGTTTTTGGTCGACTTCTTAAAACGGAGGGAATACGACTGTATTTTTTTGTGTGACATTTGTTAAAAGATTTTTGTTGGAAAAAATTTCTTTTTTGGTATCTCAGTGGTGGTTACATTAAAATTTGAAGACAGTATTCCACCTCTAAAGGTACTAAATTAGTGGATGGGTCCGGTTTATTGGATGTCACCCACTTTCTTGTAATAAAAACCAAATAAAATAAAATATTTTGTTTTCAGACAGCATAGGTCCATAGTTTGTTAGTAAGCAATCTTATACTATATTAGTAACAACTGAGTGTATGGTGAATATTATATGGTGTATATATATGAAGTGTACATTAAAATTTTCAAAATCAAAATGTCAAAATGTTCAAAATAATATAAAAATAATAAAAAAAGTAAAAATTTAAAATGACTACAATTTACATTAAAAAATTACACTTACAATAAAAATTCAAATTGGCAAATACTAATGGATTTCAATGAAACTTGGAAAATAGATATAATTCCACGTACTTTTGAAGTCGGTTTTTTATTTACAAAAGCTTTTTCTTGTACAAGCAATTATTTACCTTTAGCGGGTGGTACTGTGCTAGTTTAGGGGAGACAGGGCACTTTTGCATAAACCTTGCTATAATAAAGTGACTGTTTTTATTATATGTGATTATACCATGGTTTACTTTCTCCAAAAAAGAAGCGATCATATTATTGCAGCGGCATTTTTTTTATAATATCAAGTGACGGGACGAACAAGTCGCACGCCTGATGGTAAGCGACACGCCTGTCCATAACAGTTACAGTGTCACTCAGAGCAACTCCAAAGGCACTCCGAAGTAGCAAAATAAGGCAAAATTTTTTAGCGAGAAAATTTCGCGAGATAATTTGACACTACCATAACGTATGCAATGCGAAAATGGCCGGCTTAAATTAAGTATGTGGAAATTATTTATTTATTTAATCTTCTTGCACAATACATTAATGTACAAATGACGGGCTTAATGCCACAAGGCATTCTCTACCAGTCAACCATTGGGCCAAACAGAAAAAAAATCATAAACCTAAATTTTTTTGGTTAATTTATACAATATAAAATAAACATAATACAGCATAAACATACTTATAAACAATACATATATGTAATAAATATACCTAATATTGTAACCTGGGTTCCCTACCTTTCCCTAATAAGGGTGAAAATAAAAGAAGGTAGGGCGGTTAACTGATTTAATTAAAAAGAGAAATGAATCCCAGGGTACATAAAAATTTATGAATACGTGGGCTCCGGCCTAAAGGTACGGATCGTTAGCACTCCCGGGGTTATGCACT
Organism: Hyposmocoma kahamanoa; assembly: GCF_003589595.1. Classification (NCBI taxonomy): domain Eukaryota; kingdom Metazoa; phylum Arthropoda; class Insecta; order Lepidoptera; family Cosmopterigidae; genus Hyposmocoma; species Hyposmocoma kahamanoa. Next base: position 279,282 of record NW_020653614.1, on the reverse strand, counting down.
CCCCTGGGTAAAGGCCGGCTGGAATGTAGATAGCCGGCGCCTTGTCGTGTCGGAGACGGAAGGTGTTGAAGAAGGGCTCCGACGGGAAGTGAACCCGGAACTGCGGCTGCCAGGCACGACGCGCGTCGCTTGAAGATGGTGTTGGCCACGTAGTGGCCGAGGGTTTTAAACCCTAACTGAGTTCCTGTAACATGTTACAGTGCGGGTATACTGCGCTGCTGTGCACGCGCCCGTTTCGATTCCGTCCCGGCAGCTTAAGGAATGCTTTACCCAATGAGGGAAGGCTTACGTATTAATCCTGCTGCCGGGAGAAAATCACAACGGAATTTAAAATGAAAAATAACAAAGGTTAAGTACTTGTGGGTAGGCAGAAGGCACCCACAAGCAAGAACAAAGCTAAATAAAACGAAATAAATACAATTGTGAAATGACACGTTGATAAAAAGGAAAGTTCAAAAGGTCAAGTCACGTAAAACCGCGTGGCATCGCATGTGCCTTCGTTAATTACGCGGATTCGACAAAATTAAATAACTGGCTGCTGGATTGTTGCTGCCAGCCGTAAGGGAACGTATTTGTTCGACCTATGGATGTACAGGAACCGCGTAGTTAACGAATGCACATTCCGCGACCGCCATTTTACAAAATTAGCGAATTACGAAAATAAGTGGTGTGGTATTGGAATACTCACCCGAATACGGGAACTTCTTATACTCACAAGTTGTTAATTTCAAAAGCAATTGTCGTAGTTGCCGAAATGCGGATTTATATTTGCAAATTAAGTAATTAGGAGCGCGCGTAGGCGATGCCGGCTCGTGAGAAATGTGTCTGCGGGCGCCGTCGCAACTCCTTTTATATGCGAGCCGCAGAGAATCCACGCGTTCGCATTAGCACTCGTTAACCGATTATGTAAAAAAAGAGGTATGTAACGTTTTTCGTTACAATATATTTATATATATTTAGCGAGAGCGCGTTCCAAAGACGGATTGCATGAAGGGCAAAAGAATTAGATAAAAAATCTGTACGGTGAGAAAGAATAGAGAGCTTGAGGCTAAGAACTTCGCGTACTGCTTACGTGTCACCCAAACTAAGCACTTCTACTGTATTTATTGTTCAGTTGTTTGTTTTAGTAGTTCGTTCAGGGAAATACTGCCACCTTACCTGTTTCTGCCGCCAAGCAGTAATGTCAGCATTACAGTGTTCCGGTTTAGAAGGGTAAGGGTGCTGGTGAAATTACAGGCAAAAGGGACTTGTCAATTTAGGTCTCAGGGTGACGGGCGCAATGGCGGAGCCCCTCAGATTTTTGCGATTTAAAGCTCTGAGTGACACTGCAATGTTATAGAACAGGCGTGCAGCTTACCATCAGGCGCACTATTTGTTCGTCCCGTCTCTTGATATTAAAAAAAATTACGGTTTATATCAAGTTAAGACTATTGAAACCAATAATAGACTAGGGGTGCACAATGCGATTCGATTTTTATGAAGATCGATTCAATTAATGTTACGTTCTTTATACACCTAGAGGGAGTGAGCCTGGTGATCTGTAACACAGGTGCCCAACCTAGTACAGACTCCAGTTCTTACTAAGAAACTTGTAGTTCTACATGAAATGTAACTACTTATAGACTGTGACTAAATAATTTTGTATTTGTATAATTGTATGCGATCTAGGAATTTTTTGAACCGATTCATTTCAATGCTATTTTTAAGCGGATCGATTCCAAATTAAGGCGAATCGTATCGTTTGGATCGTATTCGTGATTTCGAAAAAGTTTCACCTTTTTAATGTTTTCGTCAAGTACAGAAACGGAAAATTAAAAGAAGGACAATGCTTTGGACATTAATTTTATGAAATTATGATTCGATTTAGATTTAGATAGATTGATAATGGATTGATATGACTCGAGGTAACACGCCTACAAACATCGCCACAGTGACATGGCGATCGTCGTACATACAAGATCTCTCGTAAAGCGTGTAAAAATTTGAGTGAAAACAAAAATTTTAAAACCAGTGAGATATCAGTCCACCGGCTATTTGCATTTTAGTTACCGTTTCTATTATTATTCAATGTTTTCTTTTTGTCTCCATAGAAATTTCTAGACTCAAATATAGTGATGTTCATTTACGATGACTGATGTTTATCGACAATAAATTTTTACTGAAATTTTCAATTTCTTACTATGATTTTTGTAATTAAAGTCCCTAAAATATCGAAGCGAAAAGCATTTACATTAAATTTATTTCTTTTATTTTATTATTATTATTATTACTAAATATTTTATTTCGAGTAACTTTAACACAACTCGTATTTCGGTCAACCGTTTCAATTTCATGTCAATTTGTATGTTGCTGTTGCTTGAAGAAAAATGTGTGTGTATTATTGTTTTATATAATTTGGATATTTAAATTCCATTATACTCGTAGATTAAACGTAGAGAATTTTAAATTATTAAGTTTTTCCAATGAATTCAAAATAAAAGTAGGTTGGATTGAAGCTGCAGGAAAATCGAAAGATTGGTTTTCTTATTACTATTTCTGACTTTGTATGTGCTGATTTTGTAAATGAAATAAAATCGGCTTTATTTTACATGTGCATGCAAAATAAATTAGAAACAATTATAGAAAATTACATAAATCCTTCATAAAAAAAACAACATAATTTAATTTATTAAATTCGTTGATGGTTCGAGTTTACTCTTGACAGTGACAGCTTCACCAACCCGTGGTAACGTATAATGGAAAACTACACTGGCGACGATCGATCGCCATATTTTTTATATTATTATATAAATGTTATATTATGTATATATATTATATAACTGTCACTGGCCCAAGCCTAGTGGGCGCCATTAAGAAAATAGTAATAATTTATATTAATATATTACAAATAATACACCAGTACCAGTGTAGGTATAGTATGAAAAATTGAATATTTTTTAATATTAAAAACAGCCACATGGTTACTAACTATCGATTAGGTAGGACCACATCCCTCGTTGAGTAGCGTCAGTTTAAGGTTAATAAGGTTAACAATTCACGGAGCGGTTTCCAACCGCGCCCGCCGCGCCGGTGCTGCTAGACAGCGGTTTCATTTCAATACTCACGACCCTGCAAGTTTGTGCGGGCACGTAGCCGCTGCGGTTGCGGGCACGAAACCGTTGCGTTTGCGGAACGGACCGCGAAGTTAATGTAAAAATCGCAAGTCGCGCGGTTAATAGAGAACTCACCCCGCGTGCGCCTGCACCCCATTGCGCCTGAACCGACCGCGGACGACGACCAAAACCTGAAAACCGCTCCGTGAGTTCTTAGTGTAACGAACAATGAGTTTCAGCGCCATCTAACGTGTAATAGTCAGCTATTATATACTAGTAGCATTTTTACTAAAACGCCACCTGATGATGAATGGCTGAACCAGGATGAAAAAATGCTGAAATATTGTAATCTTACTCAAGTTTAATTTTGTTACATTTTAAAATTGTGTTACGTCGTTTTCACGTTTTAAGCCCTACCCTTTAAGTGATGGTAGTAGATAATAGAGCGTAAAGTTTGAATTGCACACAAGCTAAAAAATGGCGACATCGGTACCCCATCTTAGATGGCGTCATTACACATCTCCCCTTTTTTCCTATATCTATGGTTAAATCCATGGTGATGAAGACAACCAATTCCTAAAATGACGCCATAATGTAAAACCAAGTGACAGTCAGATGAAACAAACTGTATTCTACAGCCAAAGAATTCCAGTTTCAAATGATGTAATTACTTTTTAAATATTCTTCATATAAGTGGCCAGTTCCGGAAACGTATAGAGCGCCGTATGCATTGACTTACAATTATATGGACGTCGGGTCCGCGCTAAAAAGTGTCCGAACTTATAGGGCGTTAAAATCGTATACAGAGCGTCATTCACGCTTTAGTCTTCGTTTGTTCGACTGACAGCGAAGCAAGCAAAATTAGACAGTACTGCGATGACATTACAATCTAAATTCAACGTTTTAGCTTTTTCATATTCCTTTACACGTTTAAATAGGTTGACTTGGGACATTTTTTTCGTGGTTTTTGTATTAGACTCGTCGTCCATTTATTTGTAAGTCAATGGCCGTATGTATAACATTATGGTATGCAATAAAGCATTCAGTATTGAGTTTTATTCATAACCATTTAACATTAATTCCGGTTGTATAAATAACACGGAACAAGAACCCTAGAAATAATAACTTATTTTTCTCTAATTTTGCTCACTTTTTATTAGCATCCTAAGCCCATTGTTACAGTGCTCCTCAATAGTATTGTGATAATTTGAAATAAATGGTTCTAACAATGTGGGTCCAAGTACCGTTAATGATCCTTGAGAAAGAGTTCGTCCACATAAGAAGAAAATTACAGGTACATGGGACTTGTCAATTTACATCTCAGGGTGTCGGGGCAGTGGCAGTGCCTGTAAGATCTTTGCGATTTAAAGCTCTGAGTGGCACTGCAATTGTTATGGATAGGCGTCACTTGCTATTAAATAAAGATTATGATTACAGCTTCTGCATACGTTAAAACACTACTTTTCTAATCTATGGCAACAGGTTAACACACACAATAAAATTTTTAATTAGAAGTTAAGAATGATATCTTTCAACGCTTATATATTAATTCAGTAAACACTTTGATTACGTCTATGTCCATCATGCAACTACGTCAATAAAAGCCGTTGCACATTTGGTAAATTCAAGCGTCTTTCTTCACCCTTCCTCGCTTCGTGTACCTATTACAGTATATTATTTTTATATATTATTATTATCACAAAAATCAGGCACACTTCGGACACTCCATACAACAGTCGAAACTTTTTTACCTACTACTACTACATACCTAAAGCAAGGCGCTATCTGCACACGCGCAAATGTGCCTGAAGTGAATGAAGTTTTTGTCATCTTCGTTTCATCTTTCGAAAAACAAAAGAAACTCCTGTTGTTATCCTGTTTTGATAATAATACACAGCTGTATACAACACAAATCACGACCCTTTACAAATAGTAACGTACAATAATGTTACATATTAACGTACAAGTTTCGTAATGAATAAATGAATAATCTCAGTACAGAGTACTAAAAAAACCGACCTCAAAAGTACGTGGAATTACGTCTATTTGCTAAGTTTTATTGAAATATAGTTCGCCAATATACAGGACTTGACACTGGAAATAATAAAAATATGTTCTCACTACGACACTACTCAAAGTACGAGTATATTGAGAGAAAAACGCCTTGAATTGGAGAAATAGCAAAATCAACCATTAAAGTAATTGCTCCTAAATTAAGGTTAGGCGCTATTTATAAAAATGAATCTTTATGCGTGAACAGCCATCCTTCGAGGTGGATGATTTTCTTCAAAATGAAATGGGACCACTATGGAAGTACCCCCTTTCCAACAAAAAAGAATCATGAAAATCGGTTGACAAAGAGTTATCGCGTAACATACATACAAAAAAAAGAGAAGAAAAAAGAACATACAGTCGAATTGAGAATCTCCTCCTTTTTTGAAGTCGGTTAAAAATATTCAAATATTAAAGCCGTCTTAGCACGAAAACGACTCACCGACAGCCTTGTTGTCGTCCAGTCAATGTGACCGTCAATGTGCGGGGCGTGGAGAGGTATCTAAATTTAGGGAGGGGTGGAGTGTCCATTCCCATTACTTTTTTGTTCTCTGTCTGAGGCGCACTGCCACTGCCACTGCGCCCGTCACCCTGTGACATAAGTTGACAAGTCCCATGTTATCCCAATATAATTAAAAGCATTGTCAAGTATGAAGCGTATTACTTGTTTGACAGTAATTGTTTAATACCATAGTTCTTTTTATTTTAAAAACCACCGTTTCGGACCCTTTAATGATCCCATAGGACAGCCATGACAATTTATAATGAGTACTATACTCCGTAGAATTTAGCTTTCTTAAGCAGAGATAGAAAAATGTGCGTATGTTTTTAAACGTTAAAACGTTTTTTTTTAATAGCGTGCTTGTACACACGCCAGCAGATCAAGCTACACATTGACGTATCTGTTCCGTTGTACTGGAGGCGATTTTCGAACAAAAATGTGCAGTCTGATGAGCCGTTGACCGTACACTTTTCACTTACGCTTTTTAGTTTGAAGCTTACAAAGTCTTGCTTACAATAGACTTGTTGATAGCGAAAAGCAAGAGTAGGCCATTAAATGTTTTAAGATAAGTAAGTTTATTTGTAAAACACGAGTTTTATTTTTATTTACAAAATTATTATTCACGTTGACGAATTAAATTTGTTTAGGAAACATAGATGGCGGGACCTCGTGGGACTTGGAACATATAAGCACGTGGCCAGTAAGTTGCTACGCACGTTGATATACAATGAAATAGAGGACTTGCTGAAGGAGATGCGCTAATTCACTGCCTAAATCTTTTGTACGTGTATGCACGCGAACACGCATACACGCGCACACACTCACACTCTCACACACACACACACACACACACACACACACACACACACACACACAC